>NW_010253243.1:0-24288 GCF_000690775.1 Eurypyga helias | reverse complement strand
CTGATACTAGCGCAGTGAGTTTTTAAAATAGCAAGCAACCTGCTGCATATCAGGGAACTTGAAACAAGTGAACAAGGGTGGAGATTGGAAGACCTTGGATTTTCTTACTGCTAATGGATAACATGACCCTTATGCATGGGAATAAAAGTCAGTGAAGAATCTCATGGGTATCAAACACACACTGTAACTCTGCTTACCCTGACTTCTACTGCTGTCTACTGAACTTCCTTACCTGAGCTGTGATGACTTCAGTAGGAAGGGAGTTAGTAGCAGTAACGGGTTTTTTTGGTTTTGTTTTTTATCTGCACAGCTCTAGATGTGAAGAAATATGACTAAGAAATGATCTTTCCCAACCCTTGGAAAGAAAATGCAGCCATGTGGATCCCAACATAAAAACAAGCATCAGCGTGTCTGAAATACTGTGCCTGTTAGAATTAAAACTCACAAGCCACTAGAAAACAACTCTGTTTCTGTCTTTATGTCAGGAAACCTGCAGACACTTAGAAATGGGCTGACAGAAAAGTCAGCAAGGAAATTTAACCAGAAACTTGCTATCTCCTGGGTGAATTAGGTTTTTTTATTGGGCAGCAAGCCATTATTTTATATTTATGAGTCCCCTTGCCCAGTTCTTGCTGGATCTCACAGAAGGAAAAAGCTTTAAACTTACTTGTGTCTGTAAGGATTCCTAGTCTAACACATTGGTTAGATACACAGGCATGAACATGCTGTCATCAGCATGTCCTCCTCCTTCTTGTGGGCTTGAGATAATTTGACATGTCAAGTTAGACAATGCCTTAAATCAAACTGTTTCTGCATTTTCTTTAGTGGCTGAGACCGTTTCCAAATGCAAGTAAGGGATTTAGCTACATAACCCTAAACTGATGAAAAATAAGTATCTACATACCCCTGAAGACCTTGAGAACATCTAACTGTGGTCTTTTCCCCACACTCTCCACAACTCCCTTATTTATAGTTAGGAATCATGTAATTGCACATACCATAATATTAAGTCCTTCCTGAAGAACCTTTTCAAATTTCTTCTCTGTTATACTGCATGGTCAACAACAAGCATGTGGAACATATGCTATAATGATTGCCACAGCAATAATTCACATAGAACTAGTTTTCTTTCAAAACACTTCAGAATAGTAAGGAGTTGGGGGAGGGAAGTTATCAGGATGCTGGAAAGCACTAATACAATTTATTACACAAACCCTGTGTGGATGCAATGGCAGGTCTGCTATCAAAGGCAAAAACCTTCAGGCATTTTACATCACATAATCCCAACAAAAGTCTGTTTTTGCAGATACCCTGCAGTTCATGAATCACTGGCTGTAGCATACAAAATCCCCTATTTAAGTAATTACAGTACAAACACAAATCTGCACAGTGGCTGGTGTTATATAAAATGTTCCAAGACAGTCTCAAAACTACAGCATTAAAAAAATCCCAACTACAAACAAGTGTCTTTTAGTAAGCATATTTTGTGAAATAGGGGATGCTCTGACCTAATCATATTAGGTCTGTTCTGGGGACTGGAAGAGGCCTGGCAATACAGGGACTCAAGCAAGCCATGGACAGGGAATGGCTCCCGTCTCCAGGTATTGTTTTCCATTTGTTTTCACTTAAGCTTCTGTACACCGCTGAAGCTCGCCGTTTTTACGTAGTTGGATGGTTTTGTTACTGCCACCTTAGTTTTCAAACATCAAAGAACACAGAAAGATCTCAAATCTCAATCCTGGCCTTGGCCATGCACTGCCCTAATAATGGGGCTGGCTTCTATTTCTTCAGCAAAATGAACCAAAAACCTGGTATTTTAGGAAGATAACTAAATTCTACCAGGCAGTATGACATCTCATCTCTGTACTCAGTTCTGATTTATCTCCACATCTGGGCAGTTCAGCTTCTACTTTCAGCAACAGAGAACATAGGCAAAGAAGGGCTTTTCATGAAAGAAAGCCCAACTTTGGTTTCAGTTACAGACTGCATATTTCACCAAAGTTTGTACCCTTCATCTGGTCCATAAATCAGACTTGTAGTGACAAGCGGGTGGCATTTTGTCAAGTCACTGCCAGATCAGGCCAACAACACTCAGTCATACCCACATAACCAGAGTGCCAACAAAAAAGGATAAAGAAGGGCAGAATTACATTATGATTTACAGAGCATGATTAATGTGTTCAATCCAGATTACTTAGATAATGTTCTACTCCTCTACTTACAATTTAAGATCTGGCAAAGGTCACAGCAGAAAAAAAAAAATGGACTGGAAAATAAGTATTACTTTTAATGTAAGGGTTTGCTGACTTCCTCTTTCAGAGAAAGTACACAGTCCTTCAGTGGAAGTCATAGTTTAGAAATGTTGATCTGAATCAGATTTAGCACTTTCAGAAATCTGTACCTCCCACAATGCCCAGCTCTTCATTACAGACTTTATTTTCTTGTTCTTGGTTCAAGGAATCTGCAAAACAATTGGAACTTAGTTTGCAAACAGAAAAATGATAATGGCCCACAAAACATCAGGTCAATTGATGTTTTGGAAATGTTTTATGAAATGGAAATCTTTCTCCAAAATATTTCACTGCAGCCCAAGAAAGCATTACGTGCTGATGGAATTTTATCCTGTTAAAGTTGGCAAAGAGGAAGTTTTGTTCAGGTTTAATTTACTTTCATACTCCCCCCAAAATCAATGTAATTGCTCAGGTGCAGAGCAACAGATTCCTGTGATAGTCTAAATTAAGCGACCCACAGCAACAAAGGCACAAACGCCAACTACACAGCAAAACCAGAGAGGAACAGCAATTATCATCTCATGCAAAGGCTGTCTGTTAGGTTCATGTGGACCTCGCAGGGCAGGCTGTTAAATGTGACACAAGTCTTTGTTTGAAGGAAGGCAGAGACATGATGCAGAAGGCTTTCCTGGGTTAGGTCTGCCTTTTGCCACTAGCATCAATCACAAAGAGTGAATTAAAGACACTTGACTCACACTTGAGTTAAAGACACAGTGAAGAGTTTGGCAGAAAACTGGACTGCTCTCTATGTGGGATGTTGTGATTCCTCCAGCTGCAATTCCCTAGAATGCATTTTACCTAGCCAACACCTGACAGAAAATATCTAGGAGGTTATAAGTCTTCTTTAAAAGAAACAGCAGAAAGAGGTCCAATGTAACAACTAAAACACGAGAAAAAGGTTTCTTACGGTTTGTGTTCTAGGTGCCTGGCTGAAATCCTGGCTCCGTAAAAAGTCTTTTGCTGTGCACTTCTAGGAGGCCAAGTTTGTCAAAGTCTATCTCACTTTCATATATATTTTACTTGCTGTGTTGCCTAGCATCATAGTCAAAGAAGACTAGATTCAATCTCCCTGTGAAGAACAAACATAGTGTACATTGAGATGAAAAACTATTTGATTTGCATAGCCCTATGCACCTCAGCAGGCAGACATTTCTTAATACAAAGGTGTCCCCATCCTTTCCATTTACTGGGTTTATTTGGCAAGGGACAGGGAGGCAGAACTTTGAGACCATTTTTTAGCATATTAGTTGTGTGGATGCTGGTTTTATTTTTCTCTGAAGAGTTTTATTGACTCAACAGAATACTAATATTTTTGATTCAGGGATCATATTTTTACATCATGACAACTGATTTGTCCACTATAACAGAGAGAGTTGTACCACAGTATCCCATTTCATATTCATATAGATTCTTTTATGGCTTTAATTTAAAGAATAGAGCAAAAGATCCAGCCTTATGAAAAAGGGTAGTTGTGGCTGTCAGATAGGTGTCTGACAGCCTAAAACTGACTCACAATCAAAGAAGTGGGAAATAAAGGGTGCAAACTATTCAATCCTACCATTTTGTCTCAATTTAACAAAACCATTGCTGTCAAAATTACAGCAGTAATATAACAGACAAGATAGCTTCTCTTCCTCTCATCTTCTCAGCATCTAAACACAAAAAACAGGAACCAAAAATCTAAGTTAAAAAAGCAGACAATTTTTAAATTATTATTTATTTATTTTTAGGCATGTCCAATGCCTAATATCTGCCTTTTTTCTGTGTTCATGGTCAAACTATCAACATGAATGAGCACTTCAATGAGTGTGCTTCTCGGTAGGGTGGATGAGCTCATGATTCATGAAAGAGACAGACCAGAGCTTCCAGAAAAAAACACGTATTAATCTATGCCCCTTTTTCTGTACTTCCCCTTCACAGCCATCCTTCCAAGATCCAGAGAATGAAATGATCATCAGGAGAAAACAGCATTAAAAAGAAGTATAAAAACCCTACAGCTCTCCTTATCACTTGGAATAGTCTGCATAACCACCAACTGAAGCAGGGATCTTTGGTCTATTGTGATGTATTATGTGAATGCAAGAAAATGAGATGGGAAGGTAAATATACAAAGTAGGATTTAGCAAGGCACTGGGTGAAGAGGGACAAAACCCCTTCTTATGGTTGTCAGTAAAAAGGAGGGTGACACTCTTACAGAGTTAGAGGAGGTCAATAAATCACCATCCTTATCTTCCAAACAGAGCCTGTGACTTCAAAAATTAGCTCATTTATTCTGCACAATTAAACTTATTGAAGTGTGACAGAAAAAGTTTAGCAGTCACTGATGCAGAAAGGCAGCAACAACAGAGGCAGGCTACTGACTGAATGACACAATTAGTTGATTTTCATTTTATTTATCAATATAATTATTGAATTTTATTTATCCTATTTCACAGATTTTTACTATTATTAGAGCCCAGGCCTCAAGGGAAAGAAATAGTTCAAATTTTCAGTCTAACTTAATGTGATTATAGAGCTGCTAGTAAAAGAAAAGTCCTATAAACTGCCACACAATCTTGTATTCAATGTCACCCCACCATCAGGCTCTGAAATCCAGAATCCTTTCACATAAAGGCAGTAAATTGAATATGAATTGTGAATGCACTACATTCCCTAGATGGCAACCAAACCTATGTTTGCAGGATCCCACCTTGATTCTGCCTCAAAGGAGCCAAGATTCCTTCTGAGTTTTAAACTCTGGGATATGTTTCTTTCTTAAAACAAACAAGCAAACAAAACCTAAAAACCCCAAACAAACAAACCACAAAAAAAAAAAACCCTCACCCCAAAAAAGACCCTGAACCCTCTTTGTCTCCACCCCTACTTCAAGCTTCAGTAAACTTATTTGGAAATGTTGTGAAAAGAATGCAAGAATATTGGAGAAAGACTGCTGTGCCAGAGGAGCAGCAATGACTATGGTTCTTACACAAAATTACAACATTGACCATTTTGATACATGCTGAAAAAATACAACGCCAAAGCTTCTGACAGGATTAAAAAAAAAAAAAACAAAAACCAAAACCCAAACTAAAAGCTATTGACAAATTAGAAAGGTATGTGTTTAGCAAAAGTTACTTTTATTCTTGTTGAGTCTAGTTTAGAAGCATCTAGACTGTTCTATGTTGCTCTGGCTCCCTTCCTGGTATGCTTTTTTGTCATTCACTATGTCTGCTTTGGTTTTGAGCTTATAAGGGACAGAATGCTGGACCTGACTCACGCATATATTCCACCCCTTTATTCTACATATGTGATGAAGTAAGCATATGTTCAGTAGTAAGCTATATAATAATTCATGTCCTTTCTCACAGGTTCGGGAAATTAGACCACATGCTATTGCGAGTGTCTAACTTTTCCAATGTTTTGAAAGACTATTTGCATCACAACTATCTTATTCAGCTCTACCATCCACTTCCATTTCATAAAAATTTTATTTGCTCTGAGAAAAAGACATATATGCCATTTTCCTATATGTTGGCTAAAGTGTGATGGAGCATTGCCTAAAACATTAAAAAATGGAAGGGGTCCAGCATAATTCTATAGCCATAATTAATAAGAATTAATATTATTACTTACAATTATAGCTGACTTTGGTTATAAAATACTTCCAGAGTTCTCACTGACTTAAACAACATATTCCAATTACTGGGATCTTGATGTCTATGTAGGCTCAGACTACATTTTGGGAATTTAGTATAGGCAGTTCCGCAGGAATAGGCAAGAAGGGAGGTTTATGTCTGTAAGACATAAAAATTATTAGAGGTAGTAAACTGGATCTCGCTGGGACTATTCAAGTTAATTTTGACATGCACTATCTACGGCAAATGGGATCAAAAGAAAGAAAACCATATATCACACATTTTCTTTTGTATGTTTCTTTTGGGTAAAGCCTGGAAAGTTGCCTCTCCATTTATGAAGCATTATATGCCCCACTGGGACCTAGAGGTGATGGAAATCATTCCATAGCAGCACCATGCAGTGATCTGCCCACCTCCAGAGATGCAGAAGCAGAGGTGGCCCTGTCTCCAAAGAGCCTTCACTTCAGCATCAAAAAGCCATGGAGGGGAACAGGAAGGGAACAAAGAACAAAAGATAATTTTTATGGTTTAATTGACTGAAGACATTTCCACTTCAGCTTTTATTTATTATTATTTTTATTCTGCTTGTATTCGGTATCAGCAGAGAAGAATAGCATACCTTCAAGGACTAACTTCTTACAATCTCTGTAGAATTCAGCAAGGGTCTCATCAACAGGGAGAAGCTGCACATGAGTGCAGGAAATGGGCTTCTAGACCTGAGTGAGTATTCAGTAACTATTATTTCACTCTTCTATGGTACTTTTCACTCCAAGAACCCCAAATCATCTTGCAAAGAAAGAGCGTCCTTGTGTTATGAGATGCCATGTGGCAGGTAAACCTCCCTTATCCAGAGCCCCTCAAAAGCATGCTGTAAAAATTCTAATGAGTCCATTTTCAAGTCTTTCATGTGCTGAAAACTATAGCAGAGCTTACACACTTATCAATCTAAAGGATATTCTTCATGTGCATATATAGAGCATTGGGCTTGATCCATCTGATGTACAAGATCTTGTGTCTTAAAAATGCCACAAGCCTGGAGGATGCTTTTCTCCACCTACAGCAATCATCATGCTTTGTTTTTCTCTTTATTTTCAAAAATAAAAACTTAACCAATGCAGTTTTTTTCAGGGATGAATTTGATTTTTGACTGACTTCAAAACCTTCTCAGATTAACCCCATGGAACTCCTGAGGCCGTCAGGCCTCTGAGCTGACTTTTCTTTCCAAATCAGTGTTTTCTAAATAATTATTTACCTATGAACAGGTCACAAAGGCCCTATGGCAATATTTTCCCCCTTCCTTCATTACTCAAAAGGGCAATGTGTCTCAGGTTTCCAGACTACTCACCAATTAATCTCTTCTTTTAGCCATGTTAAGTATTAATGTGCAGCACCAAAGCTGGAGAAAGCTTTTCCAAGTCTTCAGAGGAAACAAATTAATTAAATACAATCAGTGAGAAAAAAATGCAGAGGAATCCTCATGGTATGAAGTTCCTGAGCACCGCCCTAAACATTTTGATTAACAGGGGCCCAGGCAACAGTAACCAGCAGTTTTACAAATCACAGGGAACAATACCATGTCATTTTATCTTTCTATATATCAGTTTTCTTATCCAAAAAGTGAAGGTTTACCAGTCGTCTTGAAGACATTCTGCACTCTGGTGCTACAGGAGGCTGTATTATTCTGGGCCTGAAACTGGATGAGCTGGAGGAAAGGGAGAGGATCACAGAGGTGAGCACATGGCATGGAGGAATGCAGTCAATGAAGCAGAGTTGCAGTGTTTCAGGGTGAAGAAACCCACTCCTCCATATAGTTTCAGCTGGATTGAACAACACCTCCACTTGGGCCTTCCCTGTGTTTGAACACAAAGCAAATTCCCTCACAAGAAAGCTCAAAGGCTACAAAAGCTGGCTTAACTCTGTTAACTCCAGCTTCCTTACCACTGTTCTGCCTACCACTTCCTTTGCACCTTCACACAGACTATAAATAGCTCTGTATGAAAGATCTGACCTTCACCTAGGTTGAGCTTAGTTGTGGAGCGGCAGGTTACTAGACCTTCAAAGCCTGTGACCTGGACATGACAGTGGGCTGTAGGTCAGTTGCAAGGGACAATAATTGGAGCTCACACAACTGACAGTGAACAGGTAGCAGGGCCAGGACCTGAGTTCATGATGCTTTTCCCATGGCTCTGATGAGACTATGCAGAGCAGAATGTGCTCAGAGCTTATATCACCACATACAGAATTTTGACAATAAATAAGAAAAATAAAAGGAATATAGCCTGAAACAGCCAAGTTATAACTCCAGATGACTGTGGCTAGAAGTCAGATCCTAAAGGAAATGGGGAATAAATTGTGGAAAATGGGACACTGAAAGACTCTGTGGGAAGCAGTGTTTTTTCCTGTGTCTAACTGCAAACAAGATAAACCAATACAGACCGAACAAAATGTGCCCTTTCCCCAACTCTCAGAATTTTTAAACAGTAGAAAACCCACCAGTTTGAGGTTGAACAACAACAAAAAATGCTTTGAAAGGAACAGTGTCACTGAGAGTAGGCCAATATGCAGACTTTGGAAGAGGCAACGCTGTATTTAACATCCATTACTTCCTTTTATACCATCTAAGCTGTCAGAACATCATCTGAACTTCCTCTCTGCATCTCAGTCACCAGAAGCTGGCAGTCAGCAAAGCACTCTGTTGCTGAGTGAGGGGGTCTGGAAGAAAGCAGAGTCAAGCTCTTCACAGCGGTACATGGTGGGAAGAGAAGGCATAAATTGTAATAAAAGATGTTCAGAGTGGCTATAGGATTTTTTTCCACCTGAGGACAATCAAAGTTGCCCAGAGGTTGTGTAGCCTCCTTGGAGGTTTTCAAGGACCACCTGGATAAAGCACTGAGCCACTGAGCCAACCTGGTCTCATCTCATGCCTGATCATGCTTTAGAGCAGGACGTTAGACTAGAGACCACCTGAGGTGTTTTCCAGCATGAATTATCCTATGATCCTACCTGCACTGAAATTGTTGTCTACTGCATATTCACTGATCCTGTATGAGAAAAGAAAGCAACTTGACATTTGATAGCAAGGACTCTGTCTTCGTATTGGAATATTTGGGTTTTGGTCCTCTTTGTAATGACCAATTAGATACCACTACAATTATATAACAGTTGAGATTAAACTTAGATCTGTAGTACCTTTGTATTAATACCCAAGTTGATTTAAATGTGTCAACAAGCAAGTAAATTCCAGCACAGTAGAGTTTTCAAGCTGTACAGTGTCGTGCATAATACATGCAGTATGGTGTTCTGCTGCAGTGACCCGTAAGAAGAAAAAATACATACATACGGGAAATTAAGCTTCCTCTCCAGTGTCTGGAGCTGTTCAAATATCCAAGGTTCCATCAGATTCTTCCAGCTCAGTGCTATCTTTTCTTGTATTTCTGGGGGATGAGAATATAAGGAAATGCCATTCCTTTTACAGCTAAATTGTGCTATTACTCCAACTACATCTGATATATTGGTACTGTTTGTTCTCCTAGCAGCAACTTTGAGGAACTCAAAACAGTCACATATTGCTCAAAGAAAATACAGAAGAAAAACAAGCCGAAATTTTGATGGACACCTTAGTTATGAACACAGAAGTTATATTTCTCTTCTTTAAGTCCAGAATGTCCAGCCTGCACAACATAGCAAGAAATTCTAACCCTTTTGAAGTAATGTCATTGATGCCATATATTTAGTGCAGTGATTTCAGCAGTGAATGTCAAATCTCCCTCAAATATTTGTATTCTTCTTAGCTCCTAAACTGACAAGCTTTAATTTAAGCAGATATAAGTGAAATCTGTCACAGCACATGTTGGTTAAGATATTTAAATGATACAGGCCACAATGAGAAAGACATAGAGCACATGCAATCCTCATTAAAATCAGTGTGTCAGGGTCTCTTTTCATTACAGCTACTTACACAATAAATTAACTAAAAACTCCTCAAAAAGGCCAAGCACAAAACTATTCAAGATGTGTGGGAAAAATGCCACTCTTGCAATCTGCTCTTTGTGGAAAAAATGGCAGTCTTCTCTTTTCATGTTTATTCTCATCTTCATTTCTCTTTTCTCTACAGAACCCGTGTGGAGTGTATAATACATAAGTAAGCAAATGAGGCAGTGTAAAGTGTGAGGATATTGATTCCTGCATCATACCTCTAAGCAAACTCATGTCAATAGACTCGAGCAGTGTAGGTAATGACAAACTTAACTTGGAGTCCTATCAAGTTGCTAAAAGAATTCCCAGTCTTTCTGACATGAGTCCTTAATATACCATACTCCCCCTCACCCCCTTCAGCTAATACTCTTGCATGTTGCCCATGCATTAGAGTACAGTAAACTCCATAGGACAGACACTGTTTCCTTTTTATTTTACTTTTCTCAGGAAAGCACTACATGTCAGCCTGTATCTATGTATCTTCTCTCCCCACACCAAAGCCTTTGGAACCTGCTGTCACATTACAGGTCAACGTACTAGAGGACTGAGAGATAAAAGATGAAATTTCACAATTATTGCGAAAATAAGAAGGCAATACAGGAAATAATTGTAATGCGCTTAAGAAGAGAGACGTCTAAGAAGAACTCGTCATATTTATTAGTTACCAGAGAATCCTCAGAGGCAAACACTTTGAGGAATTTCCCAACCACAGCCAAACCTTGGAGTATAGCTCATACCTTCTTAGAAAGAGGATAATTCATCCACAAAATCCAAAGCCATAGAAAACCAGGCTTCACAAGTGCCGCTCACTAGTTCCAGCTATCAGATCCTGATTCCAGTCCTGCATTTGTACAGAACTAATTGGTTATCTGTACCTGTCAGTTCACCTGTCCACGGAGGACAAAAGACTGGATCTCAGCCTGCAATTAGGAGTCCACAGTGCCACTCAGATGGAGATGAGAGGCCTGACAGCAAGCAAGTGGTCTTTCATTCTTTCCCTGACCTCCTCCAGAGTACTTACAGAGGCACCTTTAGTTCTTCTGCTGAGCATGTCCAGAAACGTAATGTCTTGACCTCGTTGGGCCACATGTCTTGGAGCATTCACATCCCAGAAGCCACTTGGGACTTATGAACTAGGTCTTCTAGTGCTGAAGCTCACTTAGCATATGGCTGGTGGAGAGGAGAGAGCCCTGTTGAATCTGTTCTGTTACACAACCAGCAACAGTGAGACTGTAGAGGTGGGACTCCCTTTTTTGGATCAGGTCACTTGCTGCCCAAGGCACCTACAATCCCAGGTAGCTTTGAGAAATGTTCTCTTCATGTCACCTGGAGGGAACTGGAATTGGCAGATGATGATAATGATTAACAACAGACACCCTGTTATTGCCCTGCTGAGATGATCAGCCAATGAATTCCCATTTGAAGAGAAGTGCCTAAGAACACTAAGAACATATCTGGAGCATGCCAATCTCTCTCCACTGACTGAAGAGAGGCAGCCTAGCCTATTAAACCTCTACCTGTTACACAGGTACCTTTACAATCTGTCCTTCAGACTCCTAAATATCCAACTCACTTCTGAAATCCTTTGAGCTTGAAAGTGTTTTATTTTTAATGAACAATCCAGATAAACTTGACAGATTCAGTTGGAATACCTTTCAGACCCTATAAATAATGTTCACATCTCTATATTATAATTTAGTGCAGGATTTCAAGTCTTACATTTCAGATGCCAAATCCTTTTAGTAGAAAGCTTTTTAGATAATGGGATCTTTCTTGTATAATGCATTCATGAATTTCCTTCAGTGATAGGGGTGTAGTTCAAAGATCATTACAACACTGCTGATTAGTTTCTTAATTAAATTATTGTGTTTAAAAAGGGATAAATAAATACTGGTTACAGTTTAAAGGGAAGCAAAAGTGGGTCACTGAACTTGAAAAGGCTGCCCAATGAAATAAAACAACAAAACATTGCAATTTTCTGTCCGGAGAAGTGCGTTTGTGAACAGCTGGTGTGATCAGTCTCCCCTGCAAGAAGTGGACTTGAAACTCTGGGCTGAGCTTTCGTGAAAGAAGGGGTCAATCAAGGGTGTTTTGTAAGGTGGGGAATGAGATTTACAGCAACATAACCAGTTGGCCAGTTCATCATTAAGCACTACACATGTCCTAAATTAGGAGAACATTGAGCGAGTGGATACATTACACTGTTTTCCAAGAAGCGTATTGGGGGAGTTGTTCTTGTTCCATCTCTTTGAGACTCAACACCACATCTCCCAGGAATCTGTAAATCATCAGCAGGTGATACTTGTTGGCTGTCATACCTTGGGCAGTCAGAGCTGGTTACAGCTTTTAGCAGGCATTTTCTGTTCATGTTTTTCAAGTTCTCTCCTCCAGGAAGCTGCAAAACAAACCACAAACCAACAAGTGAAGTAACACAGCATAAAACAAAATTCCAGAGATAAGAGACATGCTGATAATATAGTCTTTGACATTTGTTTGGGAGCATTGTTGAGTTAAATATCAATCCTTTACCAGAATAATAAATGTATGCCTTCTCACTCTCTGTATTCACCTGTGTGTCCCCTGTCAGTGCAATATCTGAACACCCCTGGAAACACCAGTGAACTTACCTTCGTATCAACCCTTTGAGGTAGCAAAATACAGAGATTAACAGACTTGTCTGAGGTCAGATGGGAAATATGTGGCAGTGCAATGCCCCCAGAATTCTGGTTCCTCACTACCATAGCAGAAGCATGTTATAGGGCCCCCCATCTATCTGTTACATAATAGGTTGCTACTGATTGCCTCTGAGAAGGGAATAAGATTTGCATCAAAGACAACTATGTCAGACATCAGAGAAGTCATCTAACTGCAGAGGAATGAAGTACTGGGACAGAATATTGACAGCAATCCTGTGACATGTCCTTCATATAGGTCTGATAAATAATTGTCAGGAACAGGTCTTTTGAAAGACTGAATTGGCCTGTTGCGTTCTACACTGCAGACATGACAGCCTAGGATATTACCTGGTTTGTAGTAGTAACTTTAGCTCTGCAGCATATATCAGAACTTGAGTAGTAGACAAGAAATGGTGACATTTGTTATCACCATAGTAAAATTGGGATGGGTCTAATTCTAGTGTGCTAGAAGATATACAAAATAATATACCTTATCAAGTTATTAAAACAAAGCAAGCAGCTATATAGGACCAGGGACAAGGTCTCTCAGCAATGTTGAACCATGGTAAGTGGAGTGTGAGGGAACATGTCCACACAAAGAGACTAGGACTTTGACACGGACTATAGGTAGTATGTAAGGTGTGCTGAAAATTAAAGAAATGTTGAGGAATTTTCTCAGCAGTCAATCAGTCAAGAACCCACAAGATGGAAAAACAAATGAAACTGCCAAATCTGCACGAAAGATGAGATCTGCTATGTGTCCAGCCCAACTCCTTTTTTATTCAACAGAGCACTTACATCTGACTTCAGCAGCTTGGACTTGGCTTCCCCCTTAAAAAAGTAATGCAAACTTCATATTTTATAATGGGCTGAATTACTAGGGAATGACAAGAAGTTTAGCACCCTCCAATGGAGTCTCTTGTTACAGCATATTTGCATGGGACTTCTGAACATCTGGAAGCCTGGACACCAAAAATTATGGTCAAATAGTACCTGCACACATGCAACAAGTTAGATACAGCTAGAGTGCACACACTTACTGTATGTGCACTTGGCAACTCATAATGCAGAAGCACTAAAATGTAGGCATCACATTTCTGAGAGGGGCCTTCCAGTAAAAAATGTATTTGTGCATGTATTCTTGACTCGCATGACCCAGCCATAATTTTGCAATGCATCTTCCTCCTCTTCCTTGTTCGGATGGGGGTTGCCTCTGCCCTGTTTATAGACATAAAATAGTGACAGTGAAACATTGACGTAAAGCATGTGTTCTGAATTATTTATGTGTTTTCTGGTGGTTTTTGGACTTTTGGGGGGGAAGAGGGGATGTGTGTGGCTTTTTTTTTTTTTTAACTGGAACAGAAAAAAAAAAAAAGAACAAAAAAAGGACAGAAATACCACACATACCTGCCTAGCTATGCACCTGAAATGGACTTGAGAATTCAGCAACAAATATAGCCCAGTGTAAAACTATGGTTTGCATTTTGTGGAGAAAATACATTGCACATAATCTATGGGTATGCGAGTTTTCCATGGATTAAGAAAACATCACCATATGCTGCAGGTCAAAAAAGAAGAAGTGTGTGCATGTGTAGAGATACAGATATCTATCTCTGCTGTTTCTGACAGCATGCAGAGCTAGAGTTCATAGCAGGAGCTGGCACTGAGGAACCAACATTTGCGTGTGAATGTGGCCAGAAAGAAATGGATACATTTGTTTGTATACTTCTACTGCATCAGAGGTGGAATCCTGGGCTGTATCCAGAGAAACATGGCCAGCAGGTAGAGGGGGGTGATTCTCCACTCCTACACTGCTCTCATGAGACCCTACCTGGAGTACTGTGTCCAGCTCTGGGGCTCCCAACATAAGAAGGATAGCGACCAGTTGGAGCGAGTCCAGAGGAGGGACACGAAGATGCTCAGAGGGCTGGAGCACCTCTCCTCTGTGAAAGAAAGGCTGAGAGAGTTGGGCTTGTTCAGCCTGGAGAAGAGAAGGCTCGGGGGAGACCTTATTGCAGCCTTCCAGTACCTGAAGGGGCCTACAAGGAAGCTGGGGGGGACTTTTTAACAAGGGCCTGTAGTGACAGGACAAGGGGTAATGGGTTTAAATTGAAAGCAGGGAGATTTAGATTAGAAGTTCTTCACGGAGAGGGTGGTGAAGCACTGGAACAGGTTGCCCAGAGAAGAGGTGGATGCCCTATCCCTGGCTGTCTTCAAGGCCAGGCTGGATGAGGCTTTGAGCAACCTGGTCTAGTGGAAGGTGTCCCTGCCCATGAGATGTGCTTTAGTGTCCTTTCCAACCAAATCCATTCTGTGATTCTATGAATATGCAATACATTTCTTCTCTTTTGACTAATCTGGGGAAGGCTCAAGCCACTAAGCCACAGCAGCATACCACCCAATGACCCAAGCCACAAAATCCTCTGGGTAGCCAAGCTGCAGGTTTCCACAGCCCAGCTCACCACTACAGGATCACAACAGCAATGACATCATTTCACTATTCTCTAGGGAGAAATCTAAACTGAAAGCTTTTCAGAGCTGCAGGTCTCACTTTTCTGTACATGGGAGACACCATTTATCTGTGGTCATGGTATGCTGCATTTATCTGAAGATTACGTTCAGCTGTTCCTTTTTCAAACCTTTTGATACAAGTGCTGTTAGATGTTCATCCTTGACTAGCCTGTCAAGGATGAAATGAATACAGGGGAATCTTGGAAAGACATCAAGCAGAGAGGAACCTGGATCACAACAATGAGATATCAAGTGTGGCTAAAGATGCAAACCTATCTAGGGCCTGGGGTTTAGCTGGCCTCTTTCTGTCCACAATGTCAGTGCTTATAAAATTCTCTAATTTTTTAGACAAGCAACTTCTGTGACATTGGCCATAAAGGAATTCATGCTGGTTTGGTAAATGCTGGGAAAATCAGCCTTTTGGCATGGAGTTATTACTTTTGCCTCTGGGATGCAAATGAAATATAGAAATAGATCAGTAACTATAGCTTCAGTGTTTTACATAGCCCATGTAAATGAAAATTTTGGACAGACTTCCTTTATTTCCAACCGTTTAATCTTTGTACTATCTTTTCAGTTTTACGTTAAAGACTTTTTTTATCACAGAAATCAGACTCAAATCCAAGGCTAGATGTGGAATATCATCCACCTGGGCCAGTGCCTTTTAACCTCATGTCTGCCCATTACAGTGCTTAAGCCCTGGTTCAGAACCAGCCACAGCTTCCAAGCTGCCCTCTTTAAAACAACAACAACAACAAAAACCCAAACAAACAAACAAAAAACCCAAACCACCTCCTTCTAAACTTGATGCCCATAAGGCATTTCTTAGCTTCAATTTACCCTGACTCCCACAGGCCATCCCACAGTCACTTCAAGAAAACCTGTCCTATTGTTCCAAACTTTCTTCTTCCTGGAGTTAGTATGTGCTGTTCAGAAAGTAAAAGCAAACACTAGTTTTCTAATGTGACATGACCTTTTAAGTCTCTTGCAAGCCCACCTCTTCCCCTTTCTCCCTGTAAGGCCAGAAACCTGTTCCTACAGATTTTAGTGCTCAAGGCTGGAGTTAACCACCAGAGTGATGAGGGAAAGACATGCAGCAACACAGCTGCTCTCTCCTTGCATGGTGAGTGCTAAAGGGGAGGCTACCAGCACCTCTGTCCCTACCTTGATAAACACTGCTGTCCAGATATTGAAACTAGTTGCAGATGTCCCCTTCACTCCCCTGATGAGCAGATCCAGACCACTGACTCAACATCTCCATGCTCTAGGATCTCTTCCCTGTTTTAACAAATACAATTTCAAAATCTGGTAACTTAGAAATTCCCAGGGCCTAATACAAATTAATTTAAGTCCCAGTGGAAAACAGACTCTTCCGTTTCAGTAACATACAGTTTGTTTAGAGAGCTGGCAATTCAGAGACTAAACCATGATTCCTGCCAAGCCTGGGCCTCACACCACATTGTCAGGGGCAGTGAGTAAGGATTTATTTTTTCCCATAATAGTGGAATTGAGACACCATTGATGTAGATATATTTCCCCATCTTTTAAATGGTGGCTGTTAAAGGATGTCCCCTACACTTCAGGAAGCTGAGGGCACTTCCTTGTCTGGAAAACTCTTTGAGCTTCTTTGTTCTGGAAAACTCTGATGAAGTCAAGTACATCCAGCAAGCTCTTAGTTCGGAGACTCCTGCTTGCCTTTAAAACACAAAACAAGGTTAAGTACAGGGAAACCTGAATAAAACATTATAGATGGAAAAAGATTTCTTCTTCTTCTCCTTCAATTAGCACCTAGCAGCCTCCTCACCAGTTTCATCCATCCTTGCATATAAACCCCAGACTTACATCAGTCCATCACTGTCTTAGAGATCTTCTCCTCAGCCTGCTAGAGGCATATGCTAAATACTGATCTAGCCTCAGTTCCATCCACTCATCAATACCTTTAAACACCTTGCTGAGTTGTTAACTGCAGGGAAAGTGGGATTATTCCTTCTCATCCTCAGCCCAACAAACACTATCCTTGTTAGCCACATGAGTCCAACACTGCACCGTCTCAGGTCTTCTGTATAGGCAGTGGTTATTGTTGCAGACCTATGGGAACCAAACACATTCCGTCTCTCCTCACATGAAAATGCCAGCACCACAAAAAGCCTACCTTCCCCAATCACTCAGGAGTTAGCACAGCAATCAGCAAAAGCCAGAAACTTTCTACAGAGCCCCAGAGCCTGGACTGCCTCTAGGATTTAACAGTGTACAACAAAGGCAGATGTGGCCAAAGAAATCCAGCTGCTGCCAAGCTGGTTGCGTTTTGGGTGCAACTGGGTCTTAAGCTGGCCAGAACTTTGAAGTGGTCTTCTTCCACCTTTCCCTTAATGAGAGCAGCCCAAGCATACCACAGGAGTGAGGATCTGCACAGACATGGCTGTGTTCACATGCCAGGGAGCTCCCAATCCTTCTCTCATTCCAACAGTTTTCAGTGCACTCTGCTGAGCTCCAAGCCCTGAATCATTCCCACTGGCTCCCAGGAGACCCTCTACAAGAGCCATGTGAGAATGTCATGGCCTAGTGCCATGCTCAGAAGTTTCCCATGAGCTCTGCTCCATGTTTTGGGTGTGTGTGTTGGGGAGAATGGGATGCCCCACACTGCTCCCTCTAAAAGCTCTTCTGCCCCCCTCCCCGCTCGCCCCCGCCTTGTGAGAAAAGGGAGTCTTTCCCTTTCTTCAGAACTGAAGGCGGCAGAATAAAACAGCCTTCCTCTTTGCTGCTCACCCACAGCTTTTACAAGAAAACAGAACATGCACTAGCTGCAAACAAATAAAATAAAGTATCTGCTTCCCTTCACAGCAAATTATACAGCTTCCTCTGACATATTTTTCCACTCTAAAACCATCCCAAGAATGAAAGCAGTAAGTGGGCACCATCAGGAGGTTGGGGACAAGTACCAGAACAAGTTCCACCATGAATCACTTTTGTAGCCACAGATACACATGCAATAATGAGGACACAGAAAAGCCCATGAAGAAATGAACCGTTTTGTCATCAGAGTAGGGCTTGAGTATTGTGCAGTAAATAAGGCTAGGGCCCACACACTGAGCAGTAAGTAGAAAACTAAATATTAAGTTGCTGCTCAGTAATTGAACACAGCCCATTCTGTGCACAAAATAAGGCAGGGATGAAAGAAAGGGAAATAGCAGACGCATATGTAATTAAAGGCTACAGCAGTAAAACATTCAAAAGGGGGCTAACTGAAGATATCAGGGGTAACAGGAGTTCTGGCATTCCTTGACTTGGAAGTGTTACGCACATGCATGCATGAGTGTGTGTGTATGTATGTATGCTGTACACATTTGATTACCCCACACACACATAATCCACACAAAATCAATGGCTGAGTCCCTTGAGAGACTTCTACAGGGAAGGGAACTGAGGTTGGAGGAACAAGTGTCAGAACTCCAGCAGCATAAAGCTATGCAGAATTTCAGAGTAAATGTTTCTTTATACTGCTCATGCACATACATAATTCCGGCTACTACAGAATTTAAGTATGTAGGGGTGCGATTACAGTCAAGTCACAGATTACCTGCCAAAAAATAGCAGCCTTGTCTTTGCAGTTCTGAAGGCATACTTTAACTGATTTCTTTTTAATGTGTATGCATTCAGCTTCAGTGCGAGCAATGGCAGCAGTAGGAGAAATTCATGACACCTAACTTGTAGTGATAATCTTTAGTGGGAAGCCAGACACAAACCAACCATTTGTACCTTTAAATACTGCCTCCAAAATTCTGCTTGCCTGCAGATCATGCAGTTTAGCTGGCTTTGACAAAAAAATAAAAATAGTTGTTCAAATTTCTGGGACAGGCAAGAGAGATTTTTTCCTCAAAGAACGGCCTGGGTGGAACTGGAAGAAATGACAGCAGGCAGTGAATAGAAAGTGGAGGTAGCCCAAGCAGGAGATGCAATGAAAGCAAGTAGTGAAGCAGCAGCTGGGATGAGAGGGAAAGTGGTCAGGTTTTGGAGAGAAGTGAAAATAGAGAGGTAATGCTGTTCTCTCTAGGCACTTTACTGCAAATTACAAAAAGGAGCAAGGAAACAGGAAAATCAGAATGCAGTCCTTGTTACTCTGATTTTTGGCAACGCAGGAATCCTTGTTCTGCTCATTAAAAAAATGACCAGTCTGTAGTACAGTGAGAGGGGAGGGGACCAACCTGGCCACTTATTTGGGGCACCAACCACCCCTCTTCCAAATCTCACTAAAGTTGCCAGAAATTTTCCCACTGGTTTGTACCTAGCAGGGCCAGAAAGAGTGGCTAATGTCTAACACATGCGCTGTCTCAGGAGTTGCAGTGGGGTGAGGCACAGAGGTTTTAATGTCTACTTTACATCCTTACTGCTGACACTCAGCATGCTTTTCCCTGCACCGCATGGCTTTGCTACCTCCACTCCTACCATTTTCTGCCTTCTGTTTCCAAAAGTCAGCTGCACAGCTGGGGAAGGTGGTGAAGCGCTGCGCAGGAGCAAAGCCCAAACACAGCCACTTAAAACAAATATTATTTTTCAGCTGAAAGACTGTAATTTTTTTTTCCCAGTTTATTTATAGAACAATGGTAAAACATACAAATCCTGGAGGCCTCAAGCACTTTCCTGCTGTGCTAGTGACTTAATTTATTTCTTTAATTTGTTAAAACCTCACCAAAAAAATGTTATTCTTTGGAGACTTTGCTAGACCAAGTTTTGCATGTATTATTTGCTGCGAAAGATTAACGAGGTAGCAGAGGCAATTTTTAATGGATTCCCTTGGTTTTCTCTCACTCTCCTTCACATTTTCTTTTTTTCAACTGACACGGCAGTCCAGGTTCATGAATCTGTAAAGTGCTCTCCAGAGACAGGATACAGGGTGCAGGAAGTAATTAAATTGGAAAGCCTCTTTCACAACTTCTCCCCTTCTCTTTTACCACCCAGAGATACCATGTTCACCACCATGCTGCACCAACCTCTTGCAGATGAAATGCTTCCACAGCCTGCATCCTTTGCAATGCTCTGAGGGAGCGGATGGAGCTGAACACCCTGAGTTTACAGGAAGGCTGTGCCTGTGACAACAGCTAATCCTACGCGTAGTTCAGAGGTGCTGTCAGCTAGACAGGTGATGCACTGAGGCCCTTCTTTTGCCTCGGTTAGAAATCTGCTGACACTCCCAGAGACTCCTGGGGAGCATTTTGGAGATCAGCGGCAGAAGCTTTCCCAATGACCTGCTCCTCTTACAGGAACTGAGTGCTGCCTGGAGTGCAGCAGCAGTACAGGCTTTGGTGGTGATGGCTAAGAATCCTATCTGCTTCTCTTTCTTTACCCAGAATAACCAGGCTATTTGTCAAGAAGTTGCACTATGTTTAGACATGTCTAAATCCTTTCTCCTCTCTCGGCCCACATGCGGCCTCTATTCCAGCATAGAGCTGAGGTGGAGACTTTGCCTAATGGGGTGAAATGGGGAGAGAGATGAGGAAAGCAAAAATGGGGGAGCACAGGGAGAGTAGGCTAAGATGCTGCAGTCAGGGCAGAGAGAGATGTGAAGTTCCTTGTGGTAGCTTTAGAGACAGGGTAGGTCTCTGGTGGGGTAAGGCTATATGAAAGGGAAAAGAAATCACAACTCAGTGCTACACAAATGAGGAAAAGGAAGGTTCAAGTCTCTCAAAAGGCAGCCAACAGAGGCCTCAACATGCAAAGGTGATTTTTTTAACCTGAATGAACGAAAGAGAAACTATGAGCAGCCACTCTTCTAACTTGCCTCCCTGCCTTTAGGGAAGTCTGCTTATGGCTTTAGGGATGGACGTTCTTATTTGCAGAATGACTGAACCACGAAAGCCCTTCAACATCACTGAGGCCAGGGCACTCACCATATCACAGCACTCAAACCACCTGGGGCAGTTTGGAAACCCATCCAAATTGAATCACCATAGAGAATACACAATAGGAATTGAGTCAGTGATACTAACTGTGGTGTGTTTTCATTCAGGCAGATCAGCTAGTGGCCCAAGTGCCACGTATGGACTATGGAGCAAATCCATGCAGCTGAGCATGGGGTTTTTTTTCCACAGCCTCAAAGTTGACACTCAGTGGTTGTCAGGACCATTGCCAAACACTTCTGAGCATGCCACTGGTGTAGCATTGAGCCTCATAATCTGCATTTGTGCCTGCATCAGAGTGTGTTGGCCAGATTTCTGCAGGCATTTGCTCTGCTCTGCTCGCCTAACTGCTCTGCTTCAGCTGTTGGTGCGCAAAAGTTCTTTGAGAAATCCGACCCCTACAGTGTACCATGTAAGCAAATACACCAGCATGTTTTTCTTACCTTGTTGTGTTTTTTTTCCTCTAGTGGTAGATAATACCACACAGAAACAGCAAAGCTGAACAACAGTGCAGGAATAGGGAAAGGACATGAGAGTACCTGTCTGGAACGCTGACTCAAAGGCAATGACACACAATTAACCCTGAACACTGACAGGACTGTCCTTCTCTGTTACGCCAGAAATATCATAAACCACAACAGAAGTTTGAGGACCCCACAGAAGAATTTTTATAGCACTGTATTTCATAACTTACTTTGCTATCTTGCGGGCCCAACTTCCTCATCTATGTCTGCCTCTGACTCCCCGTTCACTGGCATGTACTCGGAAACTCAAGAGTTTCCACTGCTGGGGTATATTCAAGTTGCTGGATGACCATCCCCAGAGACAGAGTCACTTCAGTGCACATAAGAGAGGCGGCTTTGTGCAATGTGCTTAATGTTGTGATCCAAAGGAAGGGCTGCCGAGGAAGACAAAAAAAAAAAAAAAGATAGCTTAGTTCCTGTTTATACTAAGAAGCAAGCTCACCTGGGAGGAAATGGTGCCCATGTGTTTATGAAGTGTCAGAGGCAAGACTTCTGCTCACACTGAACTCTGTGCTATCAGACAACATATCTTAGAGCTACTTCAGGCATTTCTAGATGAGCTGCAACCACAGCCTTATCCCCTTTATGCTCCCCTGAAAAAAGTATAAGCAATTACTTCTACCAATTAGAGGTAGTCCTAACACCTTTGAATATCACTGACTGGATTCCCCAGTATATCAGTTTGATCAAAAACTCATCAGGATTCTCCCTTTTTTTTTTTTTTTTTAATAGGACGACACATGATCGACAATACCACACAGGTAGAGTAATGGTACTTAAACAATCCCATAGACAACAAAGACTCCTGTACACACTCATTTAAATCTGGCCAGAGGCAAAACAAATATACAAACAATTAGAGATCTGTAAGCATGCCAAGAAATATTAGTGCAGCATACAGGCCCAAGAGAAAGTATAATGAAGATTAAGAATATTATTAACACATATATGAAGGTAATAGTATTTGATGGATTTCTATATGAGTGCCTCTGTGATCCTGGCAAACCCCAGAAAAAGAACTGGACTGACATTTTCCACATTTACCTACAGCTGTCAAATCTGCAGTGCTGCAGTAGCACTAAGTATGTGAAATTTAGATGGCTGCTAAGCCATCTTCCTTTGTTCTGTTACACAGTGATTAGATCCACCTCATTCACAGAGTTCATGACAAATGCTTCATTCACATCCCAAAACAACTTCTGTTGCCTTTTAATTTCTCCCCCCCCCCCCCCCCCCCAAAAGGTTTTTTTTCCCCATTGCAATCTTTGGCACATGAAGCAGGTGATATCAGAAGTGCAAATGCTTCCATATTCTTTGAATTACTGTAAACTGCTATATGGTTTTGTTCATTTTAAGTACTCAGTCTTTTGTTATCATGGCCAGCGCATTCCATGCTCATGAGTTAACAAGACTATAAGCAGGGGCAGATACAAGAAAGGCCACTCAAGTAAAAGGAGAAAAGGAAGATCAAAACAGGCTATTGTGCTGTCATATGAATACGTACAGAACTGTACCTGCTGCAATCACTAATGTCAGGGTAGTTAACACTGCACGTGTCACTTTGCCTTCACCAGTCACCTGGGTTTGGACTTAGGAAAGCTGACTACCTTTTAACATAAAAGGCTTAGATTAAAAACATTAGTAAGCCTGGAAATCCTTAAACAGCTTCACTGAATACCATAAGCGGACCAACTTTGAAATTACAAATGTCGTGGAAAGAACCTTGCATCATTTGATAATGGACACAGGTTATTTTCTTCTCCATTAAACCAGAAGGAGCTGAGCATGGAAAATCCATGCTTACTTGAGGGATGAGGGGCTATCCCACATTGCATGTAAGCATGAGGTTACCCAGTCTTCGGATCAATCCTTAGAGCTGCTCAGGCACAAGCTGCTCCATGCAGCATGTACTGTTCTCCTGAATGTGCATCCAGAAACCACAGTATAAGCAGAAGGTCACAAGCAGGACATTCAAGTGAAGTATGTCGTCAGCATCCCAAAATGGGCATGGGTCTCATTGCTTGAGGGCTTAATGCTGTGGGGTAAGAGTTCCCAAACTCATCATTTCTTTCCCTTCACACAGTGTGTGTGAAGTGATGGCAGGCAACTCACTGCTAAGAAGAGACAGGCGCCTTCATTAAAACACCATGATGAAGTTCATCTACTTTTCAGATGGAGCTCACACCTGAAAATTGCTAGGAAAAATAGGACACAAACCTTATTTTCAAAAATAAACCAAATACTCTAATGGATTCTCTCTCAGGTGTATTAAGGACTGCCTATTGCTGCAAATGGAGGGAGCTGTGAAGGGTTCCCCACACATTTTAACAAGTAAAGCTTTTGTTAAAAACAGAAAACAAGCCACAGAAATTAATTGTTGATGTGTTCTATCACTTTTGACCAAAATTCCCATGTGTCTGATGGCCACGAGACCATTCAGTGAAGAAAAGGGAGCTTAAAGGGCTGACAGTCCACCAGTACCACTAGACACCCCAGTTCACAGGGCAGGCCACATTAACTCTTGGTGAACTTGGTGTTTTACATGACAAGCTGGAAGGAGTCCTCCTTAAGTAAGACGGCTAGGAAAATCCAAGTAACTTCCAAGTAACTAGAAGGAGACTGCAGGTAAGATTTTGTTACCTAACACATCAAATAGTTTCACAACTGGTCTCTCAAAACTAAAGAAAAAAAAAATCAAAATGCTGAATTTGGCTTCCACAATGCAAAGAACAGCTGGAGCATTTCTGCACAACTTAGCTTAATGCAGCAAGATTGGAATTTTTAAGTTCCCAAGGCAGGGGGGT
>NW_010253242.1:0-48989 GCF_000690775.1 Eurypyga helias | reverse complement strand
TGATTCTATGATACTATGATTCTACGTTCTGTTCCACTCTGATTCACACCAGAGCAAATTAGGAAATGTCAGAATCTCCTGAGGGAAACAAAATCCAGGGCTTCCACTAGCTCTAGTAAGTCGTTGACATAGACCCAAGCATATCCTTGCAATACACAAGACATACCTTGATGGGATAGTGAAACTGGGATAGTGCTGCTGACTTACTGTGATTATAATCTTTATGCTCAAGAAACTGTTGACGTATGCAACTTCCTGCAATGCCAGTCTGGTCACAGCAGGCTCAGAACTGCCAGATTTACTACAGAAAATGTTCCATGGACTTCCCCGGCTCAATCTCAAGTGAGTTTCTGAGGGAAAATGAAGACATAAAGAATCTTCTCCTTCTGGGGGGAAAAAGGTCTCCCTGACAAGATAATTCTACTTCAATTTTTCCTTCCTTTTTTAGAAGAGACAAGGGGATATCCTACTTCTGCATCCAATGAAGTTCAAGAGGAACTTCACAAATTAGTTTTTCAGCAGAAGCACTGCCTTTCTGTGCTGGGGAAATAAGCAGGCATTTACCTGTGTCTAGAGTAAGCAGCAGAAATGAGAGCATGCTGACCCCCGCTTTTTCCACAGTGGAGATGTGGCTGGATAGCAATGCTCCATTATGGCTTTTTACAGTCATATTACCTTCCCATTGCCATTGGGAAATCAATGGTTGGGAGACATAGTGTTTAAATAGACAGATTACACTCTAAAGTGAGGCTGGGATGCAGACAGCTCACATGCATGGACTTGAGATTGATGATGTGCTCCAGCACATTAGACTTTTCCAAAAAAAGAAAGTGGTTGGAGCATTTCTGTCATCCTGAAAATGTGGAAAACCTCCTATTTATATTGGTTCAGTCTGTATCTCTCAGCACTCCCTGGAGGGCTGTGAAAAGACTGAGCTGTTTGTGCAAGATCCCATCAACCAAGCAGGGCTCTTTGGGGAATAAGGTATCAGCAGTCTGAAGGCAGAATCAACCTGACAGCAAGGAGTATTTGAAGAGTTGTCACTTACTTAAATATCAGAGAGTAGAGAGCTATATACGAACCAGCAGAAGTTTGGATTCAGTCTAAGGATTTGATTCTCCTCTCACCTCAGTGAAAGTGTAAAGAAACCACAAAGAATCCAACAGTGTATAAACAGTGTAAGATGAAAAACAGAGCAGGAGGCATTCCCGAGTTTGTGAGTCCTGATAATCAAATCCACAGTATTACAGCATGGCAGCTCCACTCAATTCAACAGATCAGCATGAAGGAAACAGCAGAGAACCAGACCTAGTAACAAGCAGACAGTGACCCTGAAAACATTCAGGACTAAACTGTGTCCTCGTTGACAGTACTGAAAATCAAGCAGAACTGCATGGATTTCAGAGCAGAAGTCACAGACACAAGAACTAAGAGACAGTGAGTCATCCTCGTATGCCAGATGCCACTCGCCATGTGCAGAAACAGCACATGTGCCGGAGCTATTCTTGCTGAAAAAGGACACAGTAGTTCCAGGTACTGAGGTGCAACAACAGCGTCTCTGCATTTAACATGTTCAGTGGTATTACTATGAAGAGGAAATGAAGTTGCTTTCTTCCAGTAATGGTCAAGCCCTTTTTATTTAAATCTGGATGAAAGAGATGAAAAGTCTGTTTTTAAAAAATCAGAGTGAGCTTAGCCACTGGCACTTTTCAAAAGTGGCGATATTTCACATCATTTGCATCACAGATTTGCATTCTGCCATTTTTTTATCCCGGGACAAAGATCCTGGAGTAAAATCACTTTAAATAATCTTGCCACAGAATCCAAGACATTGCCCCCTGGCCAGGGCTATGAGGATTCTACTGCTGACACGTTTGCTGCCAGACAATTAGTGGACAGAACTGCTGTCTAGAAAATGCTCACACATTGCCTGAAAGGAAATCCAAGGAGTAAAACTGTCTGTCCCAAAAATGCTACTGCTGCTGGAGAATTTGACAACAACTAGGTTTGCCCTAGAGAATGAACACTTTAGGGCGCTCTACTGACATTTTTCAAGTCCGTAATAAGAGGTCAGTGCTATGCCCAGCTTATCTTCAAGACAGGCCTGAAAAAATTTCTTTGGTGAAGGGTAGACCTGGCAATCCAACTCATTCAGCACTATTTACTTAGATAGGAAAATAATACCATTTAAGAGCTTATTCATGGTTACTGATGCCTCTGTATTCCCTGGTTTTGTAATTGCGCATTAAAACTAGATGAACCTTCAACAGACAGATGTTACAGCTGACACTCCGAAACACAGGTTTAGTCTACTCACCACATGCAGGAGAAACACATCTTACAAACAAGCAGATGAAAGCCACCTTTACAGTGGGGCTTGCCAAGAGCTAACATCATGCAGCCTTAGGGTAATGGCATCTCTGTGACAGGGAAAAAGCAGGCTAGCTATGACAGAGAGTAATGTCAGCTGTGCTTCTGTGCTTAGCTAGTCTAGCTCCCATCATGAGCATTTCCCATTAGGAAGAGCAAGATGAAGTTGTAACCTTGTTTTGTACATAAAGTACACTTGGGATGACCACAGCAGCGAGCAAACTAGAAGAGTGGTGCCAAACCAGCCCATCAGGGGGGTAACAGAGACTCTTGCTTGCTGAGAATAAGCTGGAAAGCAAGAAACAGTGCTGGGGGAGAAAGCCCGGGACTTGGTCTGCACCATCCTCAAAGAGGAATTCCAGTAACTGGCATTTCTGAAGAGAAAGTCCTGCGTTGTTCACTTCCTTGCTTTCTTTTCGATCTGTATTTGTAACATGAACCAAGCCACTTTGTTATCTATTAACTTTACGCTTCTGTTTCAGTACCTGTTGGGAATGGATCCTCCTCCCATATTTTACAACTGCCACTTGAAGTCTCCCTCAGTGCACTTTTCTTCAGTGATAAACAACATTTTGTCTTCAGATTCAGGATAGATGTATTATATAATATAGCTACAGAAGGAAAAAATAGCTTTCATCCTTTTTTTCAGGCATCCCTCTTGTGATGTCTGTACGAACCACAGATTGAAAGCAAGCTCTGAGTTCAGGCTGTTCTCTCTTAAGTACCACATGTAGGTGAAATTATTACAACTTAATCGATTTATCATGACAGCTAAGGGACTGGAAAAGAATAATACTTTTTTGTGGCCCTGCTATCTGAAAATGTATGTAATAACAGAATCTGAGAGCACTGGGAGATTGTTTTATTCAGAGGCATTGCCTAGAGTAGTCTCAGATAATATGCTTACAATGGAGACTTCCATTATCAGGATGATACATCTGTGCAAAGTGAATTTTGAAAAAAAATTGCCTGATAGTTTTCACAAAATCAACTTAACCTAATTTCACCACTATGTATAATTTTAACCATTGCAAGATTGATCCTCTGAGATCATGTTTCACCATAAATAATCATCCAGAACTTTTTGTGCCTTCCATGACCTTGGCAATGAACACATGGAGAGGGAGAATTCCTCCATGACAGTTTTATGTTTCAGGATTCATAAGGCAGATTTTCATAGTTAATCACATGAAAAGAAATGAATCACACAGGCTGCAAATGCAAAGTATTTGCAAGAGTCAGTACAAGGAGTTCAGTTTATTTCTGTATTGGACATCAATGAAAATAACTTGGTCTGGGCAGGAAAGGGTGAGAAGGTCTTTATTTTCTTTAATTTTAGTGGTTTTTCCTCTAATTTTGTAATTAAAATGTCTGATATCCTTACAACAAAATCAGTGACCCTTACACCTTGCTGTTTCAAGGCAAGGCTATATCCTTGACAACTGCGAGAAGACTCTCAGCTGGATCTAGATTCAAAAATAACAAGCTTTCCTATTTATTTTTGAATGTTAAGGTAAGTTTTCCTTACAGTAAGAGTTAATGAATTAATTATTAACCAAAAACTAATTCTGATTTTGACTGGCTCACCTAAAAGTTCTAATTACTATAGCAGGAAAAATTAATATTGTTACTGGGATATAAAAAAAAAAAATAAATTCAGAAAGGATGCATCATTCTTCTTAATGCATCAGTAAGAGCGATTGACTTGATTTCCCATTTATATTTCCAAATTTCAAAAATTAAGTAATGGGGACATTTTAGCAGTGAATGCCTTCTTCTAATTTACTGGGAGTACCAATCTTTATTTTCCAGGTATTTGCAAAGTTAATCTTTAACAATGCCATGACATATTGCTTATCTATGTTCACTGGGGAGTTATGTCACCAGCTCTGTGGAAGAAGATGCTGGACTTTGCCATGTTTAAGCAAAAATTACTCATCTGGAAGCTGGGAGCATGGACTTGACCCTTCATTAAAAAAGCCATTTTTGATGTCTTATGTGGTCTGCTAGGCTCTTGAATTAGAGTTATGGGCATCTTTTATTAATGCTTACAAACAACACTGAAAAAAAATTGGGTTTTTTAAGCATGCTTGTGATATACAGAGCACTGAAGACCTACATATCAATTCTGCATTGATACAAAATCCTGTTCCACCTTGCTGAAATCAACTAGGATTACACAGCTGTAAATTCTTACAGAATTTTTGTTGATGAGTGTATTATATCTAATTATCCTGCCTTATCCTAATTATCTTTAATCTGTCCTGTTGGAGCAGTAGTTAAGAGGCACCACAAGTGGATTCCAAAGATGTTAAGTAAGAATTTACAGGGATACTTACATGGTTTAAGGCCCAATTATAGTTTTTGTTTGAGCTTTTACACTGTATTACCACTAATGTTAAGTTATAATATATGTTAATTCTACCCCACACTTTTTTAAAAATTCCAGTGAGGAAAAGAGTTTTCTTGGACTAGGCCTTGTTGCATCTGTAGGTGGCCAGGTCAGGTGCACACACCAGAAATAAACCCATCATGAAGCTGGGAAGGAAAAGGAACTCAGCAGACAGGCTTACGCATCAGAGGGGAGGAAGCAGAGTGTGTATGTACCTGCAGCCAGCTGCCTTGGTCCTGGTGGGGAGGGCACCCAGGCCCCTCTTGGGGAGAGGGGAAACATTTAGCAACCTCCTTTTTCTGCCTTTCTGATCCACAGTATTTGCAACTGGTGCTGCCTGTCCTTGTGCATTTTGCTGGCTGCTTCCCTTGCTGCTCTCTCTCATGTTCTCCAGGTTACAACTTGCTGGCACTTGGGAGAGAAATGCTGAAGCTGCAGGAGGGAAGGGTTGCCAGCAGGTACAAAACCAGAGCCTGCAGACATGACGAATGGTAGAGAAGAACAAGGTACATATTTCTTCTCTCTCCTTGGGAAAAAGTAATGGGAAAGTATGAAGCCTGGCCGGTTAGACAGCTGACCGGTATGATAAAGGTGATTGAAAAAGGTGTTTGCTGACTGTTGTAGAAGTATACACACTTTTCATCCTGCAAAAGCATTAAATTTCAGCGTTAAGAGGCTTATTCACATTTTCCTTCTAAAGCATTAAAAGATTCCATTATTAAAGGAAAGTATATGGGACACAAGTCCACTTTATCTAAAAAATTCCTGCAGGGGAGAAATCAACATCATCTGCCAGCTCAAGCCGAAGGAATGGCGGCAGCAGAAACAAACTCTTCAGGAAGAGAGACAACAATCCAGTAGACTTCTTATGGAAAGCAGTACAGAAAGAAGACTGAAACATGCCTGGGGGCAAGGATGTTATAGTTGTTGAAAACGAGATTAATTTAATGTCCCAGTGCTACAGCTGACCAAAAAAAGAAGGAATAATAAAAGAAGCAGTTGACACACCAAGTAGGGATGTACAGACTTACTGTGAAATAGAGACTGTCTGTAGTGCAAGTTGAAGGCACCAGCATTTTTGTACTGCAAATGGCATGCACTCAGCTGCTTCATTTGCAACTCTGGGGTAAGATTATTGACCCGTTTGACTGTAGCAGAATTGCGGCGGCAGATGTAACACGCCTGTAGTAACACGGACAGGCTGTCCCCTCAACTGGTAGCAATGTTACCAGGCATGGGTGAGGTGATACAGGCACAAAGAAAATGGAGACTGCAGAAATTCTTAGAACTGAAGATAAAAAATAGCATGACCCAGAGGACCAACAGTGCTCCCAAAACGAAACAATAGCCTACCAGAAGGCAAAGAAACTTTATAACATTTATCAAGCAATGCTGAGGAATAGCCAAATACAGCGAAGAAAATGAGCTATTGAAAGTAAAAAGAAAACACGAGAGACGTGCTGCTTCTGAAGATTGATAGCCCTGCAGAGCTCTCAGGTCTCCAGGGAGGCCTAGGGTCACGTTATGCAAAAATAATGCCCGAATCAATGGCTACTTTAACAGGGCTCTGCCATGGAAAGGGGAGGAGTTCCCGGCAGCAGCCACCGCCAGCTGCTTGTGGAAGACTGAGAAAAAGAAGACGGTAAGGATGTAAAGAGAGGTCTTTCCCTTGTGACAATCCCTGCCTTCTGACTGTCAGCTTTCTGAGCCAAAGGCTGCGTTTAGAGCACAGCACTTCACATGTTCCTTCCCCATGAATTTGATCCTTTTTGAATTCAGTTCCACTTTTGCACTGGTTGTGCACATTGGAAGGAGAGGATCTCATCAGTTTACCTGTGCATATGAGGCTGATCTGTAATGTAACTACAAGCCATTGGAAAACGTCAGGAACTGACTTCAGCTACAGCTCAGTAGCCAGCAATTCACTCTTCTCATTCGAGCTGAATGAAGGCTCATGATCAAAATTAGCATCGAGTCTTCCCCAGGAAGTTTTGGGTTTTTTTTTTCCAGTAAAAACAACAAATGAGGATCAAGCCCTGACTAGAAAAATCATTACATGCATTGGATTATTTGAGTAGGACCTACTGTCCAGACTAGGTCAGGAATGGTTCTGCATGACCAATGGCAGACTCCACCCGTGCATGAGGGTACGCGCTATCTGTAACTGAAAGCTCCAGCCAGGGGGGTGAAGCACTGGTAACGATGGGGTGTCCTACGGCAGAAAATTGTTTCAGTATCTTTTACAAGGAACAGATGATGGAGAAGGCTGCCTCCTGCTACCAGAGAGCGTAACATATTTGCAAGTTGAGATTTTGTTTAAAGGAAACCAAGCCCTAATCCTGGTTAATTAAAGGAGTACATCTACAGACCAGACTACTCTTAAGGACACATTTGGAAGGGTATTTAGCTGTTTAATAATGCGAATAGGCATCTGGGTTATTCTGCAGAAGACCTTAAGCACCTGAAGTCCATTGGCTTTAGGCGTTTCTGGGAGGAGAAATACCTTTGCAAGTGTGGTCTGAAAGGATAGTTCACATCAGCCCCCTGGAAACAGGAAGCCTCCATAGCAAATACCAGTAAGCTCAGGCATAATAAATATCTGGCCGCAAAACTGAATGTATTACAAAGAGGAAGTAAAGCTCTAGGTGACCACAGGTAACCCAGGAGGAAGCCTTACTCCTAAACACAGGCTTACACCTGCAGTATAAACTGAATGTCTACCCTTAAAACCATGGCTGCTCATAAGTGTCTTTTTTTTTTTTTTTTTTTTAACTTTTGGCTTCTAGTGCAGTCCCATTTTTAACCTTGGCTGTTACTTTGAGAAGGGCTTTCTGGTTGGTACCATCTGTCTGTCAGCAGTCACTGCTCAGTCATATGCAGTTGTGAGAATATGCCCTAGAACAGCAGAATATTCTACTCCATCTAGTTTCTAAGCTCATGCTTCCTAATACTGTAATATCTGATAATCTCTTCCTGTTTTCTCTGGCAGTTTAACAGTCATTTTGATTAACTGTTTGATTTAAAACTATGCTTGTAATTATTTACCTGTAAATTTTGTCTTTTTGCCCATTTTTTTATTTCTTCATCTGCTACAAACAACAATGTGACACATTTTATGTGACTGACCGCATGCTGAGTTTTGGTTGTCAGGGGTGGTACAGTCTCAAAATATACTGAGTAATAGTATACATAAGCCCCTCCAATAAGCCAACAGTGTATTTCTAGCATTACCCATGGATGAGCATCACTAGTTCATAAATCCTTAGTGGTTCTTTTCTCCTTGCAGAAGCAAATGTGTATCATAATACAAAGATAATAATTTTATGAAGACTGTATGGATTTACCTGTATATTGCTTTTTGTCTAGATAAGCCCCAGTTAATACAAACTTATTGGCACTATAATTTGTGAAAATCCTATGATCAGATTTGTTAGCCTGGACTTCCTTGCAACGTATAACATCCGACTAAATTCAATGGAGCGGCAATACGTGCGCTTTAAATATGGACTCTCAGACTCATTTTTAAAACTACTGTTACCCATCTGAACCAGATCACATTTTTCACTAAAGTAGTTTGCAGAAATAAACAGGGGAGCTTAGCAGAATGACTGACTTTATGCTTTCCTACAGAAATACATAGGCCTGGACCAGTATTTCAGCATACCCGTATTCTACCAAGGCTTGGACTTGGATCTACAATTGGCAGCTCAGGCTGATCAATAAATGAGAGCTTTTCCATACATAAATATTGTACCAACTGAACCACAATCGATGGTTTAATTTAGTGACAGTGGTGCAAATTCCTTTGTGCACATGGCTGAAAACCTCCAATTCTGCAAGAAACTGACTTAATTCTAATGAATTTAAGCCAGATTAAAATCTAATCAAGAATATCCACATGGGTTTTGGTAAGAATTTAACTAAATTTTAAAACATATATCTGGATAAACAGATGAAACTTTGTGTATAAGTGGACCTAATATTACAAAATTATACTGAAGTAATTTTTCAGGTCTTTCAGCCTATTTGCAAGAACTGCAATTGTATCCTGAAATTTGCTGTAATTCTGATTAAATCCTTTTTGCTGCATGCTGGTCAGCTGTTCACATCAGACAGAGTAGGGGAAGGAGCACGAATAAGATTTATAACAATTTAGAATCTATCAGCCATTATGCTTTCAGTTTCTCATAAGTTTTAATAATTAATGTCCTGAGAATAGCAGATGGCCCCAATTCTTTATAAATTACTGTAGTTAAAAATATGTATTTTGTTAGTCCTCCAATATGGCACCAAATGTTACTGCTTCTGGCTCCAGCGCTTCCTTCTTTCTGACTTACACTCTCTGATTTATTTCTATTCCTCTGCTTCAGCTGAGAGACAAGTTGAAAACAATTATCACTCCAGACAGACGCGCAGGTATGTAATTTCTGTTTCACTTTTAACATGTAGACAAAGGACTACTGAGTTCATTTTGAATCCATACATACCCTATAGTTTGGAAACTACACGGATACAAATTCTACCAAGGTATTGCCTACACAGGACAAATTTACAGTGTATCACCTCTTGCCAGTATATCAGTTCTAGTTTTACTCTCTGTGTAAACATTCTTGTTCCCAAATCAGAGTATCATCCAGGAAACAGAATTTAAGAATCATCAGTCAGAGTCACCTACAGTTGTAAGCAACCATACAGTATATGCTTATTTTATAAAGTTCCACATTAGCAGAATTCCAGTAACTACAATAATTCCCACAAACACTTCCCAAAACTTCATGATAAATGTAAGTTCACAGCTATAATGTACTACAGGGAAAAAACAACACTATTACCATTGTGCTATGGCCCTGCAATAGCGTAGTTCCTAAACAAAACTCCGAGAGTACGTTGGGAGGCAGAGAATGGCCCTCACAAGAGTCTGGCAAGAGACCCAAAGCTAATGTTTCCTGCCAATCTGTCCGAAGTGCAATGTTTTGCTTTCACCCTGAATCTGACCACTGGTATACCCCTGAGCACACGAGCAGAACACACAACTTTCTGACCTCTACAGGCAACTGGGAGATGCCGTAAAAAGTGAGAATTTTAGTGTGTAAGGATCATGCAGACAAACAGTGAGTCAGCTCTCCCAAATCAGTGATTTTTGGAGATGAAAATACCTTGGGTACTCAAGGAATCATAACTTCCCATCCCCAGAAATTTTCTTATTTCATCATATAGTCCCATACTCAAGTTTATAAAGTTCAATCTTTAAGGCATTGTTGCCTTCTCACCTGCATTATATCTGGAGTTCTTTGATTTTGTGACTACTTTATTCTTCATATTTTCTCCCTTCTTAGTATGTACTGAAATACCTTCTAATTCTCTTTTAGTCTTCATTCCACAGCCATTCCATTTTAATCTCCTGTTCTTGAACATAGATGAAAACTTGCATGTAATACTGCATAAAAGGTCTTATTGGTGCTTTGTACAATACAGCTCCCGCATCCTTATCTCTACTTACAAGTACCTAAACCAGTCCATCCCAACACTGCATTTCACAGCTGTTTCAAAATGGTCATCAACCACCACCCTCCAATAACCATTACACTGTTGTGCTGGTATCTCACATTCCTTTAGGAGAGAAGAGATTGAGTCACTCTGGCCTTGTGGAGAAGGAGAGACTGCCCTTACCCTGGAGCAACTGCCTGGAGGAGAGACACTTCCATGAAACCAGGGTGGGGCTGGCAGAGGAAGAGGCAAAAAAATCCTGCAGAGCAGCAGGGGGACTGAGAGGCTGCAGGGAGCAGAGCTAGAGCTTTATACCTCCTGACGGTCCAAGAGGGGACCACACAAGAGTTTCTGCAACCCAGGAAGCCACTCAGTGGACTGAAATCACAACTAGAAGGAAGGATTCAGCCAATAGTTGCTGTGGGCAGGAGGGGAGCTGTTTATACATTCATTTTTATTTCTGTTGCATCTCCCCTAGCCATGAGCTGTCTTTGTTTAAAACACAAACTGTTCTAGTGTATATGCAAGTAAAACCTGGTCTTCCGAGATTGAAAGCATTTTTTTTTCCACTTTAGAGAGCTCGCTAGAAGAAGGATGCCTAGGCAGATCCACAGCAAAGTTCTGGCTGGCCTAATATCCCATGCATGCATGCATGCCTTTGTGCTACTGAACCCGCCACCATTTATGCCACTTGTCCTTAAGCTGAAAATGATTAAACAGGGCAGGATAAGTCTCAAGACTGTTCTGTGAGGAAGTGTCAACAGACCGCTGCCTTCATTTTGAGAACCTCTCTTTTCGTGCATTGCAGTCTCATGCTAGTCAGTGCCTCATCGACCTAATCAGTTCTTGCGGTAATCCTCATCGTCTCCCCTTCAGTAATAATTTGCCTTCACACTACAACAAGGGCTGTCCTAACGTGTGTAAAAATTCAGGCTATTGCACTGTGCCTCTGTAGAAGGTCAATTAACTTATCAAAAAAGATTTTAGTCTGACATTATCTGCATTTGGTAAAACCAGGATTATCCCATTTCACATTTGCCTTCAGGGCTTTAATTATTCTTTCCTTCAAATATATTCCAACATTTTATACAGTGTTGCAGTCAAATGAAAATACTCAAGAGTTTTCTGGGAGATTTCTCTTTTCCCACTTTTTAGAATGTAAAAGCAAAGGAAGATAGAGAGTACATTGACATGAGTACATTTATTCTGTCAATAAGGCCTGAATTTGTATTCAGTTGAGAAAAGCCATCTTTTATCAAATTTTTGGCTTCTTTTACAGGTATAATACAGTGTGATCAAGGTTTCCAAGGTTGCCAAATCTTCAGCTTTGCAAGAGCAGCCCGCCTACATGCCAGGTTCATAACAAATATAAAAGATTTTACAAAGAACCTCATTTCAGCAAAGCCTCATTTTTCAACAGAACACTTTGTCAAAAATATTAATCAGACCTAGCCATAGATTTCTTTTACTATATAGTCTTTTCCATCATCTTTGTAGTCTTTATGACAAGCTTAACTGGCTGGATTTATGTTCTGTTTGGGTTCTCATACTGTGACCATAACCTTGCTGTCTAAGCTATTGCTTAATCATTTAAGTTTTGGGTAAACATAGGTTAATGTCACTTCTGCATTATATAAGTGCTTTTATGGGGTAGTATTTCATTAGAGGACAAATATTTAAGAATATTTCCTTGTGTAAATTATCTTCATTTCAATAATATTCACAGTGATTGGTGAGTAATTTAAGAAGTATTGTCATAATTTTTAAAAAATTATTTCATAGCACTTTTTGATATACTCAAGCTCATGGAGAATTAATGGTGAATGCAGAAAAGGGGTTAGAGACCTCTTACTTTTTTATTTCAATGAATACTTGGTGATGTATTTATCAGGCTATTCAAAATGTTTGTTACATTGTGAGTAGTTCCACTTACAAACAACATATCTTCCTAGATTTTAAACACTGAAGGGAATACTGTATGACACAATATTGCAGTCATGATTCTCTGTACCACAAAACACTACAAGTATTATAATTAATTCCTACTTCAAATCCAAGAGCAATCCTGCTTTGAAAATTTCCAGTGATACACCTCTTACAATTCTTGCTTAGATGTTCCAGTGCTGATTTTTCTTATCCCAAGACATTTTCATTTTATTTCTAGCTGTGACTTTGAACATCATATCGTCTTACATTTTGCTCATTAGGTATGAGAGCTGCCTTCTAGTCTATGTTCTTCACAGACAGCAATCAAGTCACCTCTGTACCTGTGCATCAGTGAATTTTTTGCATCTCTTACTATAAGTCATGCTTCTCTTGAATCATCACAGAAACACAGAATGGTCAGTCTTGGAAGGGACCTCTGGAGATCATCAAGTCCAACTCCCCTGCCAAGGCAGGTTGGACAGGAACGTGTGCAAGTGGGTTTTGAATATCTCCAGAGAAGGAGACTCCACCACCTCTCTGGGCAGCCTGTTCCAGTGCTCTGGCACTCTCAGAGTAAAGAATTTTTTCCTTAAGTACAGGTGGAACTTCCTGTGCTTCAGTTTGTGCCCATTGCCCCTTGTCCTGTCACTGGGCACCACTGAAAAGAGTCTGGCTCTTGACACCCGCCCTTTAGATATTTATAAGCATTGATGTCTTTTCTTCTTCAGGCTAAACAGACCCAGCTCTCCCAGCCTTTCCTCATAAGGGAGATGTTCTAGTCCTCTAATCATCTTTGCAGCCTCAACTCTGGACTCGCTCCAGTAGTTCCCTGTCTTTCTTGAACTGAGGAGCCCAGAACTGGACACAGCACTCCAGATGTGGCCTTACCAGGGCACAGAAGAGAGGGAGGATGACCCTCCTCAAGCTGCTGGCCACACTCTTCTTAATGCAGGATAGCACTGGCCTTCCTGGCCAGTGCACGTTGCTGGCTCATGGTTAACTTGCTGTCCACCAGCACTCCCAGGTCCTTCTCTGCAGAGCTGCTTTCCAACAGGTCAGCCCCCAGCCTTTACCGGTGCGTGGGGTTATTCCTGCCCAGGTGCAGGACCCTACACTTGCCCTTGTTGAACCTCATTAGGTTCCTCTCCACCTCAACTGTCCAGGTCTTGCTGGATGGCAGCACAGCCTTCTGGCGTACCAGCCACTCCTCCCAGTTTGGCAACGTCAACAAACTTGGTGAATGTACACTCTGCCCCTTCATGAAGATGTTAAACAGGACTGGACCCAGTGCTGACCCCTGAGGAACCCCACTAGCCACAGGCTTCCAGCTAGACTCTGCGCCGCTGATCACAACCCTCTGAGCTCTGCCATTCAGCCAGTTCTCAACCTGCCTCACTGTCCACGCATCTAACCCACACTTCCTAAGCTTGCCTATGAGGGCATTAAAAGCCTTGCTGAAGTCAAGATAGACAACATTCACTGCATCCACCCAGCTAGTCATGCCATCGTAGAAGGCTACCAGATTGGTCAAGCATGATTTACCCTTGGTGAATCCATGTTGACTACTGATAACTTTCTTTTCCTCAAGATGCTTGGAGATGACATCTAGAATGAGCTGTTTCATCACTTTTCCAGGGATGGAGGTGAGGCTGACTGGCCTGTAGTTTACTGCATCCTCCTTCTTGCACTTTTTGAAGACTGGAGTGACACTGGCTTTTCTCCAGTCCTCAGGCACCTCTCCTGTTCTCCAGGATGTTTCAAAGATAATGGAGAGTGGCTTAGCAATAACATCTGCCAGCTCCCTCAGCACTCATGGGTTCATCCCATCAAGGCCCATGGATCTGTGGGTGTCAGTTTTACCTAGATGATCTCTAACCTGCTCCTCGTCAACCAAGGGAGAGTCATCCTTACTCCAGACTATGTCTCTTAACCCCAAACCATTCTATGATTGTATGATTCCTGAGGGCCAGCCTTGGCAGTAAAGACTGAAACAAAGAAGACATTCAGTGCCTCTGCCTTCTGTGAATCCTCCATCACCAGGGCACCCTCCTCATTCGGCAGCAGCCTCACATTTTTCCTAGTCTTCCTTTTGCTAGTGATGTACTTGAAGAAGCCCTTCTTGTAGCCCTTGATGTCTCTTGCCAAATTTAATTCTAAGTGGGTCTTAGCCTTCCTCATTGCATCCCTGCATACCCTGACAATGTTCCTATATATTTCACAAGTGGCCATTCCCTTTTTTCACATTCTGTAAGCTTCCTACTTCCACTTGTGTTTTTCCTGAAGTTCCCTGCTCATCCATGCAGGCTGCCTGCCTCCTTTGCTTAATTTCCTACTCGTAGGGATCCACCGCTCTTGAGCTTGGAGGAAGTGGTGTTTGAATATTAGCCAGATCTCTTGGCCCACACACACACACACACACACACACTCAACCTTCTAGAGCCCTAACCTAATCACCTGCATCTCTTCCAAAGCAACAATTTAACATCTTTCTCAAGAGCATATTTTGGATGGACAGCATTTTAGTAGACAGTCTACCAATGGTTACATCCCAAGGATCACATTAGCCACTGAATCATACCATGGAGATTTGTTTAGTTTATTATTACTCACAACACTTAATTTTTCCAGTCACTACTTTCCATACTATCATCTTACCTTCTGCAAGGATGGCCTATACCCTTTAAGCTGTCTGTGCTAAAATACATTTTGTTTGCTTGCAGCTGGCTTCAAGAATAGTTCATGTCCCTGCCTTCATGTTCTGTCTTTATTTTAATTCAGCACTCCCCCACAGTTTGTGAAATGTGCAGATTTTATCAGTAACTGCTTGATGAAGATTTGCCTTTTATAGTAAATATTTTTAAATCAGTTTATAACCTATCATATTGAATCTTACTTGGGTTAGTTTTGCAGTTGATGAGCAATGACATTCCATACAATGAATCAGCAAGACTGATCAGGAGAGCAGCCTGTATGAAAATGTGTTATGAGTGAACTTGTACTTTGTGCAAAAAAATTTGGCAAGCTGTGACCAAATCCTTTGGTGCACTGCTTCTGCTCCGTGATTCAAGGCTAAGTTTTTAAATTGGAGATTAAAATGCTTTAAAAAATGTATCCGTATTCTCAGAGAAAACAATCACTGTGCTAAAAAAGATGAGGTCATTTTGAGGACATAAACATTTGTTCAGATAACAATACTTGTCAAAATAATCCTTGCTTTCCCAGTAATAAAGACCAGTGACTTGAAAGACCAAAATCCAGTGGTTTTGAAAATATTTCAGCAGATAAAATCTCACCTGCTGTTTGTGTTTCAGAGGTGGAGGGAGCCTGGAATGGGTGTGGTGGAGGCATAAGAGCTGAGAGCACCAGCCTCAGGAACCAGTAAAACCAGTTCTTCTCTGTACAGCCTGGGAAATCCTGCCTTCAAAGGCATAGCTTGACCACTTTTACTAAAATATCTAGCTCATATTCAGGTAAAATTCAGACTATAAATCACTTTCTACTGGGGTCTACCTGGATGAAGGCCATTTTCATATCAGCACACATTTTCCTACCATATGACAACAGAATTTGACTGGCATGTTTTGAATATTTCTCCAAGTGTGAAGCCAGAGAGAGCCATGGCAAACTTTTTTTCCTTAAAACTATAGGATTCATTTTTTCCTGTAAATCAGTTCTTGCCAACATTTATCTTATCCCAGTCACAATCCCATTTAAAATGCACTGTTCAGGTCTTTCACTAACTGCAGGTGTTGGAACCTCTGGCATTTATCCCGCTATTTAGGTTCCCTCCATCTGTCCTTCAGAGGGAGCGTGATTTCACAATATGTACGCTTTTCACAGACAATGGAAGAAATATTCTTATTCAACCATCAAATCTAGTTAAGTGATGTTTAAAATCAACATCAAGCAGGACCTCATTTTAAATTTGTAGCATTTAAACATGCCGAATGCTAAATAAATCCAAATATGTGTTCTTCTCATTTGACTGGACTACACAAGCCACAGTTAGGTTCCTGTATTCATTGCTAATATAGGACATGTGAAAAGAAACTGTGTCCATCTCTGCAATTTGAATTTTACTGACAGGTGTTTTCTTTGTGTAAATCTACATGTATAGGTTAGCTTGGTATTGATAACATAGTCAACTCACAATTTATATCATGTTTCCTTGGAATTATTATCTTCTCTCTGTGCAACTTGTAATAATAATTGATATGTTTAAAGAAGGTTGTTGAAAGGCAAAGAAACGGAGCATTGCGATTGAGACCAGTGATGATGTATAAAAGGAAGGGAAGAGTCAGTCAGTCATTGTATATGATACACAGGCCAGGATAGACTGACCTGAACAGCTAGCCTCTTTTTAATAACACATTCATTTTCCAGCAATCTTTGGATTGTTCATGAATTCTCTCTTCACACCTAAGTTTTTATTTTTACATGTTGTATTCACCCACAGTGATGACATCAATTCAAGTATCATTTCAATTTGAAAGAGTATGGTTTTCCAGAGGAGTGAATCTGTCCTACACAAACACCATCCAGGGGCTTCTTTAGATGGCTACAATCTTTAAAAAGGGACATTTTGTTTTAAATGGTGGACACAGTTTCCCAGGGTAATCCCCAAATACTGGATGTTAAGGTAATTCACAAAGCAGTCAAATTAATCAATCTGATCCTGTACTATAAGAAGGAAAGATTTACTAAAAGGCTGAAGGTCAGATTGTAGGAAAACTTGGCCATCTCAAAAAAAAAAAAAAAAAAGGTATAATTTACTGAAGGAAAGTATTCTCCACCTGAACTTAAAAAAGGAGAAATAGGTCAGCCATAGACTGTAGGTTTGGGACGGATGAGCTACAAAAGAAATTTAGGACAAGAGGCTATTGCATCAGACAATTAGAGGAAGGAAAGGGCAGCTGATAAGCAGAGAGTGCAATTGCTCAGCAGAAGAATTAAGGACCATGAAAACACCTTTGCTCTTTTTTCATCAGTTTGCTCCACGCTTATGTCAACTTTTACTTGATGGCTGAGAATGCAGGGGTGTGAGCTTACTTTGCTCTAAATTGTCAACAGACAAGAGACTTAAAGGATGAATCCGTGTCCTCCTTTAAGGCACACGAAAACCAGACCATTATAGCTTGATTCATATGGAACAACTCACTAGGCTGACACCCACTCATTTCCTTTCAATCACAATGCAGGGGAGTTTCCTGTTTAATCACTTCTCAGATGGTCATAATTTTGTTAGGTTCATCCTTTCATCTTCTAGATCGTCATGAATTCAACATTCGAAAACACGCTAATTAGGAGTTGCTATACAGTGCATACAGTAAATAGCTTAGCAGGATCAGCAAGAAGGAGGAAATGATAAACACATACTGAGAGAAGGTGGGGAAACTGCTGAGGTAAAAACAAACAAAAAAATCTCACCTTTATTGAATTAATGGGGACAGAGGTAGCATACCCACTGTAAGAAGTTCTCACGGGAAGTCTAAAGGCAGGAGAGGAGATTTAGGGTAAAGAAACTCAATACAGTCATCATCTGCTGTTGCTGATGCAATGCAGATATGTAGCCAATTGGGAAAACTAAAAATAAGAAGTGCTGAAAATATCCAAAATTAGGTGATAGAGTAACACTTTGCCTTACTAGTGCCTATAATCCAGTAGCTGTTCTGGTTTCATGTAAAGATATAGACATTTATTTATAAACAAAAGAGATAGAAAAGAAATGTAAATTTATAGGCTTGTTTAAAACATTTGATGTCAATTATCACTAAATCACGGATGTGTCTAGCACAGGTGGCAACAAGTAGGATGACAGTTTTATCCATAATACAGCACATCCTGTACACTGCTCCTCACAGCACAAAATCGTTTTTCCAGACAGCTTTCTATTCCAGATAGAAAATATTTTCCATGAGTCATTTTGTTTAAATGTAAAAGAGAATTAACTTTGATTGTTCTCATGTCCTTTTATGTTTGCTGTCTAAGAACATTTAGGTGATACAACGTCTGCAGAAAGTGAATTTTAAAGACAGCCTCCTCATGCCCTGTTCTGTGTTGTATATTACACTCTTCAGTATTCTCCATGCTCACCTAGTTATTGTGTTGAAGATTAACACGATGCTCAGGAATCACATAGTAATTTGATAGAAAGCAGACAGTAATTGCAGAGCTCCAGAGCTCTCTGCCTCCTAAATTCCATACAAATCTATACAGTTGAATCATATATTCTTCACCTTTCACCAATCAAATCCTTCCCTGCAGCCCTTCCCTTTTCTGTTAAGAGTATTAAGGGAGTTCCTTGTTTGCCAGATTCACCACACACACACACACACAAAAAGAGGCTGTTATTCAGTCCCTTCTAATCGAGACAGCTGAACAAGGAGCATCTGACCCTCTCGTGTTAGTTCATGACAGAAATTACTTTCAGAAAATATCTGAGCACGTTGCTGAGGTAAAAAAAGCGTTAAATAAAGTGAGCATGCATGGTTGGTCACTGAGAACAAGGGAAGCTGAAAATAGATCCTCCTTGTGAAAAGAAGCATCACAGACTTCAGAAATAGCACCAGAAAGAGTACTGTTGAGACAAAATGAGACTGGGGGAAGATCAGGGAGAAACAGCTTGAGAATTGTGGTTTTTCAGAGGGTATGCAAAAAAAGGAGCACCATGATGGAAGCTGGTGACGAGGGAGAGAATAGTAACGACAATAGTGATTCTTTACTATAACACGTAGCCTGACGGTCTCTAGCAGAAGGAGCTAGTGAGGGAGGGCAAGAGACCTCTCTGCCTATTTCAGTCAGGCTTTTCATCAGCTAACCTACCACCAACCAGCTTCAATCAAAATGTGCTAAGAGCCTTACATTTCATCTCAAGCCTGTTAATGGACCAAGTGCTTACACAGAGAGAGGCTTGAATGAGTTTTATCTACCAGCAATATTTACTGACACTTTCCACCAGAACTTGGCGTGAATGTTGCACCACGCTGCTTGAGCAGATCTAATGGTTCATTACATACCACTGCCCCATCTCTGGAGCTTTCTCTGGCTGTCTTCTGAGCTTGTGCTCAGATGATTCACCTCATTCAAATGGGATAAAATGAAGCTAGCAAAAGCCAAAACAAAAATTTTGCTTGTTCAGGAAGATGAATTGGTTCAGTCTGCAGCTGGAGGAATGCCAGAGCCAGTGCAAAGGAGGGACATGCAACTGAGAGGGTGTTGGAGAGAAACGTGCAAGTGGGACTGATCCATTTTGTGACAGCTGTACTGTGAAAATTTACCTTTTGAAAACAGGGCAACCACTGTTCCTCGGGCAACAAATATCTTGATTCTGCTTTACGATTTTAAAAAACAGTAAGAGAATTTCATCCTATAAAAAACCTGGAAGTTCAATTATGACATAGGAAAGAGAAGTGATGGTGATTTTCCGTGACGCGCTTTAAGAACATGACGGAAAAGAAGGCAAAATTCGTCACATGAAAAGCCATCACCGAAGTGAGGAATTGGCTTACACTGTCTTCTTTCCTGAAACTTTTAAACTCAAAAAGGAGAACAGGATGCTTATTTTTATGAAAAGGTTTCAAAGAGATCCAGTATGACCGCAAGAGATGACCCCTTCCCCCACAGATAATGAAGACAAGATGACATGAAGTATTTTAGAGGAGCCGTTGCTATTGCACAAGATTTCAGTGTTCAATTCACTGTCAAACGGTAAAAGGTCAGCCCACCATTTTGTCTTCCTTTTTAAATTTCATTTTCCTTTCTCCATGTCTCCTTGACTTTGCCAGCAGAGGGAGCAGGTGGAAGAGCAAATGGGTAGGGAAAAGGAACTGACTTCGATTAAACTTTGATCTTTGCTCTTTGTTCCAGATAGAGAAAACCAGGACCAGTTTCAGCAGCCGCTGCTAGTGGGTCATGGTATCGACAGCACGAATACACTTGCTCTGCCCAGGTTCTCCCTTCTTCCTCTTACAGTTCCTGGCAGCAACGTGGTATTAGAAACCCTGACTGTTCCACTCATCCTGATTTATCTTCATCCCTTACCACTGGCAATACTTAGCAGAAAATTGAGGCAGAATTCTCTAGCTGATGACATTTTAAATTCAACTACACACTACTTTCAACTCTTCCTTTAGCCTTCCTCATGCGATTTCACACTGTCTCAATGATTTTTCCAGCACTGGGTTTTACTGTAAATCTGGAAACACACAGGCTATTTGTGTAAAATGAAAACTCATAAGGAAATTCATGTCTGAATAATGCAGTGCTAGTTTTGAACTATTGGAGATGCTTTTCAGTTCACCCACCTCTCATAAGGGAGTTCGATAAGCCAAAGTCTTGTTCAAAACAAAATTTCTAAGCCACCAAATGTTTTATCTGAGAATGTTAGTGTTCTCTTAAAAACACCTGGTTTTCTTCCCACCTCTCATTTCTACCTATTCACAGATAGCTTCGTCTGCACCATTCCTGAATGTGAAAGGGACTCAATACCTAATAATGAAATTAGGCCAATTACATTCTCTTACTGTGCATCAAAGATACAGCAATTTTTTCTTCTTCAGAAAAACTCATCACGTATGATGATGGAGACTAGCACTCTTTCTTTTAGAAAGACAAACCTTTTGGCAATATGGGCTTAATTTCCTTAAAATAAATGTTAATCTATGGGACATGAAAAGAATGGCTTACAAGGCACTGGTCTATTCTCAATAAGGAGGAGGAAGACCAGCGGGAACAGATGGGAGATTTAGGGAAATATTTGATACCAGATTTCTCAGACAGACATTCCCAACAAAACCTTACACAAGCAGTTTAGCACTATCATGAAGAAAATAGGTTTCTCTCAGTCCACCCTGAAGCTGCTCCCTTGTTTTTTTTATTTAAACTCAGTCATGTGGCTTTGAGCAAGACAAACTTATTCCATACAGAGTAAAGGTGAGAACCCAACAGGCCTGAAAACAATGTCATTTGGATTAAATCGAAAGGTAGCTACTAACCAAAAAGCAATCACTGACCAATTTCTGAAATTCTGACTAGTTCTTTACAAAAATGATTCACCACATGCCATAGAGGAAATGGGTGGCTTTGCAACAACTGCAGACTCCCACCGCAGAGCTATAGGTGTGGCTTATCTATCCTTCTCAACCAGAGGAGATAAACAAGGCTTTGAAGGAAAAGAGCAGAGCCAAAGCCCTTAGCTCTCTTGCTGTACCTGGAGAAGTCCACCAGATCTTTGAGAAAACTCTCAACTTGGAGCTGGTAAGCAGTCATTTAGAGAAGGTACAGAAAGATTACAACCAACTAGAAGAAAATCCTTTAAATCTGTCCTTAAAGTGGATATAGCTGTGCAGAGCCACGTAAGATATTTGCCTGTCTTCCTCATATAAAATTATTTCTGCTATATTTGATAAAAGGTTTGATCAGGCCTCAGGCTAATCATATTAGATTTATTTTCTAAAAAGTTCAGACCATCAACTGATTGGTATTAGCATCTCATCCACATTACAGAGTCCTTATGAAGCCACTTTTCTCTAAACAGAAGAAGGTTTTGATTGACTGATCCAGCCACACACTGAATATTACATAGACCAGTAGTTCAATTATAGAAACATAGAATCATAGCCTGGTTTGGGTTGGAATGGATCTTAAAGACCACCTAGTTGCAAACCCTCTGCCATGGGCAGGGACACCCTCCACTAGACCAGGTTGCTCAAAGCCTCATCCAGCCTGGCCTTGAAGACTTCCAGGGATGGGGCATCCACAGTGTCTCTGGGCAACCTGTTGCAGTGCCTCACCACCCTCTCCAGGAAGAATTTCTTCCTTACATCCAATCTCAATCTCCCCTCTTTCAGTTTAAAGTCATTGCCTGTTTTCCTACCACTACCTGCCCTTGTAAAAAGTCCCTCTCTACCTCTCTTGTTGGCCTCCTTCAGGTACTGGAAGGTGCTCTAGGGTCTGCCCGGAGCCTTCTCTTTTCCAGGCTGAACAAGCACAATTCTCTCAGCCTTTCATCACAGGAGAGGTGCTCCAGCCCTCTAAGCATCTTCGTGGCCTCCTCTGTACTCGGTCCAAACGGTCGATATCCTTCTTATGTTGGGGGCTCCACAGCTGGACACAGCACTCCAGGTGGAGTTTCACAAGAGCAGACTACAGGGGGAGAAACACCTTCCTTCAACCTGCTGGCCACACTTCTCCGGATACAGTCCAGGATATGGTTGGCTTTCTGGACTGCCAGCACACACTGCTGGCTCATGTTCAGCTTTTCATCCACCAGTACCCCCAGGTTCTTCTCCTCAGGGCTGCTCTCTATCCTCTCTCCACCCAGCCTGTACTTGTGCTTGGGATTGCCCCGACCCAGGTGCAGGACCTTGCCCTTGGCCTTGTTGAACTCCATGAGGTTTGCAGTGGCCCACCTCTCCAGCCTGTCCAGTTCCCTCTGGATGGCATCCCTTCCCTCCAGCATGCCAACCGCCCCACACAGCTTGGTGTCATCAGCAAACTTGCTGAGGGTGCACTCAATCCCACCGTCCATGTTGCTGACAAAAACATTGAACAGCACCAGTCCCAACACCGACCCCTGAGGAATGCTGCTCATCACTGGTCTCCACTCAGACACTGAGCCATTGATCACCACTCTCTGAGTGCGACCATCCAACCAATTCCTTATCCTCCAAGTAGTCCATCTTTCATACCCATGTCCCTCCAATTTAGAGACAAGGATGTTGTGTGGGACAGTGTCAAATGCTTTGCACAAGCCCAGGTAAATGATGTCAGTTGCTCTCTGTTACCCTGTTGTAGAAGGCCACTAGATTTGTGAGGCACAGTTTGATCTTAGTGAAGCCACACTGTCTACCACCAATCACCTCCTTATTTTTCATATGCCTTAGCATAGTTTTCAGGAGGATCTGATCCATGATCTTGCCAGGAACAGAGGTGAGACTGACTGCCCTGCAGTTCCCCATTCTTTTTTTTTTCTTTTTTCTTTTTTTTTTAAAGTGGGGGTTATCTTTCCCCTTTTCCAGTCAGTGGGAACTTCACCAGACTCCCGTGAGTTCTCTAACATGATATATAGTGACTTCGCAACTTCATCCGCCAGTTCCCTCAGGACCCATAGATGCATCTTGTCAGGTGCCATGTTCTTGTGCACCTTCAGGTTCCTTAGGTAGTCTCAAACCTGGTCTTCTCCTACCGTGGACGGTTCTTCATTCTCCCAGTCCTTGTCTTTGCTTTCTGCATCTTAGACAGTGTGGCTTGAGCACTTGCCAGTGAAGACTGAGGCAAAACGTCATTGAGTACCTCAGCTTTCTCCCAGGTGACCAGGTCTCCCATTTCCTCTGGAGGGAAGCCACATTTTCTTCCTTTTGTTACCAACATACCTATAGAGCTTTTCTTGTTGCCCTTGACAACCATGGCCAGCTTTAATTCTATCAGTGCTTTAGCTTTTCTAACCCAATCCCTGACATCTCGGACAATTCCTCTGTATTCCTCCTAGGCCACCTGTTCTTGCTTCCACCTTCCGTAGGCTTCCTTTTTTATTTGAGTATGTCCAGGAGCTCCTTGTTCATCCCTGCAGGCCTCCTGACATTTTTGCCTGACTTTGTCTTTGTTGGGATGCATCGCTCCTGAGTTTGGAGGAGGTGATCCTTGAATATTAACCAGCTTTTTTGAGTGCTTCTTCCCTCCAAGGCTTCATCCCATGATATTCTACCAAGCAGATCCCTGAAGAGGTCGAAATTTGCCCTCATGAAGTCCAGAGTAGTGAGCTTATTGTGCGGTCTCCTCACTGCCCCAACGATCTTGAACTCCATTATTTCATGATCACTTCTACCAAGGCTGCTCTTGAGTGTCACATTCCCCACCAGCCCCTCCTTGATGGTGAGAACAAGGCCCAGGATGACACCCCTCCTCTTTAGCTCCTCTATCCGTTGGAGAAAGAAGTTATCATCAACACATTCCAGGAACCTCCTGGATTGCTTACACCTTGCTTTGCTGTTCCTCCAACAGATATCAGGGTGGTTGAAGTCCCCCATGAGGACCAGGACTTGCGAGCGTGAGTCTGCTCCTATCTATAGACAGGGCCTCATCTGCTTGGTCTTCCTGGTTGTGTGGCCTGTAACAGATGCCCCTATAATGTCACCTGTCCCTGCCCTCCTTTTCATCCTGACCCATAAGCTCTCGATCGACTCCTCATCCACCCCCAGGCAGAGCTGCATGCACTTCAGCTGGTCATTGACATAGAAGGCCCCCTTCTCATCACCACTGCCTGTCCTTCCTAAAGAGCCTGTATTCTTCCATCCTAACTCTTCAGTAATAGGAGCCATCCCACCACATGTCTATGATTCAAAAAAGATCATAACCCTGTAGGCGTGCTCACATCTCTACATCCTCTTGTTTATTCCCCATGCTATGTCCATTGGCATAGAGGCATTTAAGCTGGGCCTCTGATGAAGTTGATTGACTGTCTGGAGTGGCTGGAATTCCTTTGTGCTGTTCTTCAGGTGCTCTCCTGCTAACCTGTGATCCTTCCCCAGGCTCTAGGCATCTATTGCTGGCACTGACATCAAACTGGTAGGAGTGGGATGGACTGAGGTTCCCCTCCCCCAGCAACTTTAATTAAAGCTGTCTTCATCAGCTTGGTAAGCCTAAGACCAAAGATCCTCTTCCCCTTCTCTGACAGACGGGCCCCACCAGCCGCCAGTAGACAAGGTTTCTCAAAACAAGTTCCATGGTCTAAGCAGTAGAATCCTTGGCAGTGGCACCAGTCCTCTAACCATCTGTTGAACCAGATTTGACTGACCCTTTCAAACTCCCTCCCTTTGACCAGAAGGATTGATGAAGAAACTACCTGTGCTCCACAGTCCCTTGCAGCCACTCCCAGGGCTCTGAGTCAGCAAGGTTTGTCCCATTTTGGACTCACCAACGTTTTCCCATGGAAGTCGAGATCACTGAAGAGTGTATTCCAGCTGACTGACAACAGCTTTGAGATTCCCAGTTGCCTTTCTTGGACCACTCAGAAGTACCTGATCCTGGGCTGAAAATCACTGAGATACGTATGGTCATATATGTGTCCATGTGTGAATTAGTTCCAAGTCTAATATCCCAATAAAGATTTCTTTTTCTTCCTACCTTTTTTAGCCTTTTTCAAGGAATTAGTCAGGATTGCCTCTTTTCACCTCAGTCTGACAGAACTGTATTCTTCAGGAATAAGTGGACTCAAGACAAGAGTTTAGAAGATAAAAATCTCTTTACATGCAAATGATATCCTCTTACTTGGTACAATCCCAGATCAGTCTAGTCTGTACCGTATTCTCTGTTCATAAAGTAAATTAGAATAAATTGAAAGGACTGATCGTCTCATTAAATAAGTTGGAAGCACTCCCTCTACAGGGTCATTCAGATGGTAACAAAGGAAATTCAAACACATTGGCATCCAGTTTCCAAAGGAAATTCACAGTCAAGGTTAACCTAGCTCTATTAATTATGCAGTTAGTAAGTGACTTAAATAGATGATGAGTGCTACCTCTTTCTGTATGGGGAAAAGTAAACATAATTAAAATGAATGCTGGCCCTGGTATTTTGTTTACTTTCAACTCTTACCCTATCCATATTCCTGACATTTATTTTAACAAAACTAACATGTTGAGATTCTCCTTGTGGGACACTGGTAACTGGACCAGAAATGCTCTACAAGCCCTATAGAGGGCATTAACCTCTGAGTGGGTGGTCACCAAGAGGTCACAGATAGAGCTGGGATTATTTGTGCAACCTCTAAGTCACAGCCCAAAGTCCCATCTAATTACTCCATAAGTTAATATTGCATACATTAATACTCAAGAATGTATCTTGATGAGTAGGTTAGAGAAAACACGCAGGGACTCAAAACCTGCTACCTCTGCAAGGCAATTCCTGAAATAACTTGCTCCTTGCACTCAGACCCAGATTGCTAAATACAGGATGAGCAGCGTGTAAAGAAACAGGTAGCATTTTGCCACACAAGTAATTACCATGCTGTAACATTGCTGCCTGTTTGCTACAAAGCATGCGGATATCTCATCCTTCAATGGATCTTGTCAACGATACACAACTTTCTCATTGCAGAGCTAGATGGTTTTCACTATGATTGCAGTGTGTATGATCAAGTCCTTCCACTGGCAGGCCACACAGACAACTAATGAAAAATGTAAAAGGCAATGTTACTCTGCATCTGACTTCCACCTACAAACACGGCACAGCTCACTGATTCTTCAGTGAAACTGCCTAAAACAGTTCACTTAATCTGGATCTTACTTTTTCACTGCTCAGAAGTCTTCATGAATGGCACTCAGCAAACCTTAACTCAAAGGACTACCTCTAGGCTCTGAAATAGTTCCAACTCTTTTAAACATGTACGTGAATGATCTGCCTGAAACTTGAGCTTGTAAATAACCTGACTTGATGACATCTGCTTGGGCATTAATACTTAGGACTTTTCTGACCTTGAAAATAACCTGAAATCTGATTCAGCTGTAATGCTGTCATAACTGGCATTTGCAGTTGAACGCTTCGCTACTGTAATTTCTCCTGTAATTTAAGTTTAGTTTCTCAATTAATGGAATACAGTCCCTATCTGGTCTATCTCCTAGTTTCCCATGATAGATCTCTAACTTACCCTGTCCATCTCGTAACACTAGCTGTCAGTGTGAAGACCTGCAACAATTACACTGTGGCATTTTGACAGCAGAAAACACAGACCCTGCTGGCAGCATGCTGTTGAAAATTCTAACATTTGACAGCCATGTTTTATGTTGTGATCCTCCTGAAACACTTCCAGATTGCTTGAAGCTAGAATCACAGAAACACAGAATAGAATCATAGATCCTTTAGGCTGGAAAAGACCTTTAAGATTATCAAATCCAACCATTAACCCAACACTGCCAAGTCCACCACTAAACCACTTCTGTAAGCGCCACATCCACATGTCTCTTAAAATACCTCCAGGGATGGTGACTCAACCACTTCCTGCAGCCTGTTTCCATGTCTAACAACCCTCTCAGTGAAGAAATCTTTCCTAATATCCAACCTAAACTTTCCCTGGTGCAACTTGAGACCATTTTCTCTCGTCCTATCACTTGTTACTTGGGATAAGAAAGCAACCCCCAACCTCTTTGCAACCTCTTTTCAGGTAGTTGTAGAGGTCTCTCCTGAGCCTCCCCTTTTCCAGGCTGAACAACCCCAGTTCCCTCAGCCACTCCTCACAGGACTTGTGCTCCAGACCCTTCCCTAGCTCTGTTGCCCTTCTCTGGACATGCTACAGCACCTCAATGTCCTTCTTGTAGTGAGGGGCCAAAAACTGAACCCAGGATTCGAGGTGCAGCCTCACCTGTGCCCGGTACAGGGGTACAATCACTGCCCTAGTCCTGCTGGCCACTCTGTTCCTGATGCAGGCCAGGATGCCATTGGGCTTTTTGGCCACCTGGGCACACTGCCACCTCATATTCAGGGGGCTGTCAATCAACATCCCAGGTCCTTTTCTGCCTGACAGCTTTCCAGCCACTTGTCCCCAAGCCTGTAGCATTTCAGGGGGTTGTTGTGACCCAAGTGCAGGACCCAGCACTTGGCCTTGTCGACCCTCATGCAGTTGGCCATGGCCCATCAATCCAGCCTGTCCTGATCCCTCTGCAGAGCCTTCCTACCCTCAGGCAGATCAACACTCCTGTTGAACTTGATGTCATCTGAAAACTTACTGAGGGTGCACCCAATCCCCTCATTCAGATCATGGATAAAGACATTAAAGAGAACTGGTCCCAGTACTGAACCCTGGGGAACACCACTTGTGATGGGCTGCCAGCTGGATTTAACTGCATTCACCACAACTCTTTGCGCCTGGCCATCCAGCCTGTTTTATACTCAGTGAAGAGTACACCAACCCAAGACATGAGTAGTCAGTTTCTTCAGGAGAATACTATGGGAAATGGTGTCAAAGACTTTACTAAAGTCTAGGTAGACAACATCCACAGCCTTGCCCTCATCCACCAAGTGGGTCACCTTGTCACAGAAGATCAGGTTAGTCAAGCAGGACCTGCCTTTCATAAACCCATGCTGACTGGGCCAGGCCTCTTGGTTGTCCATATATGCCACATAATGGCACTCAGGATGATCTGCTCCATAACCTTCCCTGGCACTCAGGTTAGACTGATAGGCCTCTAGTTCCCTGGATCCTCTTTCTGGCCCTTCTTGCAGAAGGGTGTCATATTGGCTAACTTCCAGTCAACTGGGACCTCCCCAGTTTGCCAGGACTGCTGATAAATTATTGAAAGTGGTTTGGTGACCACTTCCACCAGCTCCTTCAGCACCCTCGGGTGGATCCCATCTGCCTCCATAGACTTTTATGTGTCTAAGTGGGGTAGCAGGTCAGTAACCATTTCTTCTTAGATTACGGTGGTTTCATTCTGCTTCCGATTCCTGCCTTCCAGCTCAGGGGACTGGGTACCAGGAGAACAACTGGCCTCACTATTAAAGACTGAGGCAAAGAAAGCATTAAGTACCTCAGCCTTTTCCTCATTCCCAGTCACTATGTTTCGTCCTGTATCTAATGAAGGATGGAGATTTTCCTTAGCCCTCCTTTTGTTGCCAATATATTTATGGAAACAATTTAAATTGTCTTTTATGGCAGTAACCAGATTAAGTTCTAGTTGGGCTTTGGCCCTCCTAATTTTCTCCCTGCATAACATCATGACATCCTTGTAGTCCTCCTGGGTATGCCAAAGGTCATAAATTTTTCTTTTTTCCTGAGTTCCAGCCAAAGGTCTCTGTTCAACCAGGCAGGTCTTCTTCCCCAACGGTTCATCTTTCAGCACATGGGGACAGCCTGCTCCTGCACCTTTAAGCCTTCCTTCCTGAAGAATGTCCAGCCTTCCTGGACTCCTCTGCCTTTCATGATTGCTTCCCAAGGGACTCCGTCAACCAGTCTCCTAAACAGGCCAAAGTCTGCCTTCTGGAAGTCCAAGGTAGCAGTTCTGCTGACCCCCTCCTTCTCCAAGAATCGAAACTCTATCATTTTGTGAACGCTATGCCCAAGGCAGCCTCCAACTGTCACATCACCCACAAATAACAGGTCCAGTGGAGTGCCTTCCCTAGTTGGCTCACTCACCAGCTGTGTCAGGAATGCTGCAGCCAGACTCTGTTATGGCATAAGGATAATGTGAACTGCAGGTGCAGGCTATGACTTACAACATAAAACAGAGATTTCCTAACCAGATGAGGTCTAAGTGCAACAGATTCTGTATCTGAATATTTCATATGATCGGATTTGTACGTACTAATATCCCTAGTAATATTATTTACAGGACCACTCTATCATTGAGCATGTTAAGCAACCAAAAGAAGCCAGAACATACAGATGCTTTCAAAGACACCTAGCTTATGTATTAGTATTAAGACACCATGATGATTTAAAAATGGTAATTACTGTCCAGTTGGTCAACGACTCAGTCTCGTTTGTCAGTAGCATTCAGATAATGCACCCTGACCTCTGACCAATAGCTGGGGTATTCTGTTGGGTGGTCACATTGTCTCACTACACACTTTCAGTAGGTTTTCATGTGCACAGGTATTGAGCTTATCTACCTCTTCAAGGAGCCACAGGAATCTTATCTATACAGGGACGTTGCTGTAAAATGAAGTTGGCGTTTCAATTTACACTGTGCTAACTACTTCATAGTGTGTCCCCATCAAAGCTCATTTTAAATCACACAGGTATCAGTTGCAGCGGTGGAAAGTGGAAGAAAGGCCTCTGTACTGATATTTAATAGTATGGTGAGCCGAAACAAGAAACACACAAACCTTTTGTATGAATCATTTTGTTTTCACATTACTGCAATACTATTTACAGTATATGTGGAAAAATGACTACAAGCTGTAATTTACCCTCATAGAACTACAATGGAACTAAAAATGTGCTGAAAATTACACATATTTTTAACCTCAGCTGGACTGAGGCCAGCAGTGCCATGAGGAAATAAAATAATGAATAAAGGCTTATATTTACATTGCTAGACTTTTCTGATCATATCAGGTATTTGTATCGATGCACACATGCATGTGCAACACCGTAGAGGGAGTGTTCACTATAGAACCGGAAACAAAACATCTTCATATTTCTGCTATTCGTTACCTCCAATTATATCACTTCTACTTAGAACTAATTTCTCTGGAGTCAGTGTTCAGCTGATAACTTCTTCCATATGAATCATGATAATGTCTGTTGCTATCTGCATAGCACTGGAAATTATCAAGATGAATAGAGAATAGGAACGACCCCTTTACTCATCAGAATGTTGCTTGTTCTGTCACTTTTTCATGTTGGAAATCAGTACACATTGGTAATTGTTGAAGCAGATAACTATTCCAAAGGATGCAGAACTCGAAGGAATAGAGGTATTTCTTGATGCAGAGGAATTTGATTAGTTCTTCACATTATTAAAAAAGACACTATATTATCCAAAATAAAGTGCAAGCAAATCCCGGCACCACTTACCAAAGCAACAATCAGTAAGTGCTGATGAACTTTATTAACTAGTTTCTTTCAGAGGGAGGTTTTAAGGGCTGATTTAATGTAGCATGTGCAATATGGTCTGAAACAAAAACCCGAGTTTCATAGAGGGGTATTTTTTCTCTTTACAACTGCCAGAACACAATTTATTTGTGCATAAACTTGGCCTTTACTATGTAAATTTTTTATACTCGAGATTTCCTAGGGACTGGCAACTGTAAATATAACTTTTAAATACTTTGGAACAGATGCTTAAACTCTTACTATGTTTAAATAGCACCTTGTTCTGTAAGTGACTGCAATGGAGTGAGATGCTGTATAGTTTATCAGAATCTGGAAGTAAGCGGTTTGCTTCATTATTAACATCAATATCTTTCAGTTCTGACAAGAGATACTAAACAGTTACAGGAGATTTGTTTAAAACCAATTACAGCAAAATCAAAGCCGAATCCACTGATACAGTTTTGTTTACAAGGACTGAAGTCTGATATCGTTATTCATGTGACAACTGGCTTGTACTCAAGTCACAAGCCGTTCTACATGTAATCTATCTCATGAGCCCTGAAACAGGCCTGAAGACATACTAAGAGTGCTCACTTTTTCTCCATTATCTGAATATTCAATTAAGAAAAGGCTACAGATAGCTTATTATGTGACATTAATGGCTAAGCTGGGAATCATGCGTGCAATTTCTTTAAGTCCATAATGAATGATTTGTGACAGGGCAGATCTATGTGTGAGGACACGGAGGAGGGGCAAAACAAATATTCTTGACCGTAATGGACTATTAAAATGATTGAAAGGCAGTGGGCTTCTAGCCTGTAGGCGGGGATAGTTTTATTTCATTCTTTCCCTTTCCTAAAGACAGCATGAAACAGAAAATGTAACAGTGAGGAGACTACAGCTCTTTGGAAAGCTTAGGAATGCATTATATGTGCAGTGATTTCAGTGAGCTCAGGATCTCAGCTCACATGCAATTGCAGATTCAGTGAGGGTGGCTGAAATACACAGCTCGCGGCCGCCTGCTTGCTCTTTGATGCTCAAGTGCCAGGAGAGCTGTGAAGGCTGTGTAACTTCTCCCACACCCCCGTATCTATAATGGTTGTAGGGGAAAGTTAGGGTAAATTGAAATCAGAGCTGCTTTGCTGCAACAGGCAAGACTCTTACCCTCAGAGGTTCTTTTGCCACCTATTCTCTCTGCCTGTTTCTGCTGTGTCTACCTCAACAGAACCCTCTGAAGGGACCCAAGAGCAACATCCATGTCCCAAGGGAGAAGCAGAAAATGACAAACTTGGGACAGTGATGGAACTCCCATCTGATGTTTACTGTCTAATATCCTGGAGCAAACGTGGTTTACATGCAACCAGTACAGCAGATATGAACCATGACATCATTTTACATGGCCTCACTTCGTTTTATGTATCTGTAAGTACATGCACACATACACACACACAGATGTGCATTATGCCTGTGTAACACTAAAGTCTGTGTTAGCGGGAGCCCTGTTAAAAGTATTTGAAAGGATCTATTCAACTCTCAGCAAATAAAAATTTCCTTTTCCCTGTCATAGAGGATTGGTTTTTTTTTTTTTTTTCCTTTTCCATTAAAATATTTATTCTGCATTTTGGAATGGATAAAACCAGCTGGAAGAAGGAAAATGCTGCCCCAGATACGAAGAGTATAAAAAACTGGTAATGGGAACAAGGTGAAGGACAGTAAGGCAGCACAGCAAAATCTTTATGAAGAACTTTAAAGTGAAAGGTTTGTACCTCAAGATCACAGTGTATCAAAACCAGTGACCTCACACTACAAAGAACAAAGGCCACACTTTTCCAAATTGTTTGACTCAGATGAACGTGACTGTTGGGTCAAAAGGCCACTTTGTTCAAGTGCTGTGACAGTAGCCAGCAGCAGATATTTCAGGAAGAATAAAAGAAACAGAGCAAACAAAGAATGCTGTTTTGAATGATATTTTCCCCTGGCTGCTATAAACTGGTCACGTGATTTGCATGGTTGTCCCATGAAGTGTCTTTTCTCACTGTTTACCTCCTTTTCCTAGATCATTCCAGAACCTGAGTCGTCCCAACACAGATGCTTGAGAAACTCCATTGGAAAGGCCAGCCCATTCCAAATATCTGCTTTGATTTCCTGGTAGTCAGCTCCTAATACACAAAAAGGCCTTCCCTTCTATCCAGAGGGATCTTGATTTCCATAGAAATCTTCTGTGAGTCTCTGTTGAATGGCATGACTTTTGAAAGTACAATATACTTTGCTGATAACTGGAGAATCTTAAAACGTGACCTTACTGACTCCTTCAGTGTGTTTTAACAGATTTATGAGATGTGACACCTCTCTATAAAAGCCCTAGTATTTATCTATGTATCTTCTAGCATAAATTCCATGAATTTGTATGGTATGGAGGTCAGACATAGAGGTCCTTGAATCACAATGGGAGACTTTACCTCTCAGTGAAGGTAGGTTTAAGCAAAAGAACTATAGAGAAGCCAACAACTATAATGTCTAAATAGCTTTAAATCATGTGAAGTACTTGGAGACAAGTCAGACAATAGTATCAACAAGGTGACCACTTTGGCACTGCCAGGCAGGTTGAGAATGTGTCATGTTAGAAATTATTGTGAGTTTGATGAAGATATACTTTTTCAGTGGAAAGCTTTTTTGCAGAGGAATATTTTTTTCAGCAGCACAAAGTACAACCCCGCCAGAATGCCTGAGGTACTGTGGCGCAGGGGCGGTAACTCTTTTTCCCACCCCACCCCTACCTGGGAATTGCCCCTCTTTGGCCCTTCCAGACCTTCTCTTCCACCCAGAGGGAAGACCCTTTCCAAAGAGCAAAGAGGACAGAGGCCAAGAGAAGAGCTCACCCTTTCATTGTTTTGGGAAATTGGACATCCAAGGCCAGCTTTTATTCTCATCAGGGACTATTTTAAAGCTCCAAAATCATCACTGACAAAATGCTTTCCTAACATGCAGCCTGAATTTTCTTTTTTTAACATGAGTCAGTCGGTCCTGGTTATACAATCATCTGCTCAGCAACCCTGTGGAATTTCTTTCCTTTTATATCCCCCAAATACATGTAAATATTGATGCTCTCCCTTCAATTCTTTTTTATGATGTACTCAGAAAAGTATTATCTACACACAGATGACATTTCAAGTCATGCTGTGGTTTGATTTTGTTCTGCAAGCACTTTAAGAGTGTATGAAATCAGAGATAAAGGCAGATGATAGGTCTTCATGTTGGTAAGATTCAGGTGGAGTTGGGGGGGTGTGTGGGGTGGATAGGGAGGTTAGATATTAGCACAAGTTTCCTTTCACATTATTCTTTTATCTCTCCAGCAGCCCATAGATGCCTGGAGGCTTAGGAAACTACTGCATGAGGCTCAGCCCAAGCCTTACAGAGGTAGTCTTTCTCTAAGGAACTCAGTCAAGGATTTAGACAATATTAATTACATGAATACAGAGGTAAACAATATCATGCGAAGGCAAAGTCTGTTCAAAAGTGATTGCCTAATTTAATAGTCACTGTGACAGCAGCGAAAATTACAGACTCTAATCACCAGTTCAGGAGTCTGGGTGGAAGTTTCGGAACAACACTGCAGATGCGTACGCGTGCATACGCCCATGCGCACAAACACGTTTCTGAGTTTCTTCATAATACAAACCTTCTAGCTCCCCCATGCTGGTAGCTGCCTTTTAACCTTCCCCCCCACACACACTTTTCAATCATGTGCTATGATGTTCACAGTATAAAGTTTGCTACTTTGATCCATTAAGGTGTGAAATGTAAATCCAAAAAACTCTAGGGCTAACACTATCACTATGCAAAGCAAGACTCAATATTTCTTTTCCATGCTTTTGAGGAGTTTATATATAGACCCTGTATAGCTTTGACTTTCCCTCCAGTGTACTTTGCTGAAAAATCGTACATAGTATTTTGTCCATTATCACTCTCTTTTCTTTTGGTGCCAGTGCTTTCCCCCCCTCACTTTTCTTTCTCCCACATACACTGAAGTCCCTTTCATCCACATTTGGTGGCTTATTTGCCTCCGTGTCTATTCAGCTCTGCAAGCAACTTCTTTCTTTTGCTAGCTCTAGCCTAATATTCTCTCCTTTCTTCTCTCTTTATACTGCCAAAACTAGTTAAAGGCTTTTCCTTTTTTTTAAGCACAGGTGTTCTGGAGAGCAGAGAGCCCTTCTTAGACAGGCTGTGCCATTCAGTTCAACAGCATGTTATTTCATTAAAATGACTGTTACCGATGACAGGACGTTTGGATCCTCCCTCCTTGTCCTCGCTTGCTGGAGTTCACAACTTAATTATGTTATCTGAGGGAGAGGTAGAAGGAACGGGGGAAGAGGAAATAAGCATCCCCTGCAAATATTAGGGAGGTTGACAGTGGTAAAGAGAGCTACAAACAATTCATCCTGAGACTGAAGTATTTTGATTTATAAATTAATGCAATTTTACTACTTTTGTGAGTGCCGGAGTGTGTGGCCTTAACAATAAGCAAAGAGAATGGAAATTAGGTTTAAAATGGAAAGCTATCAAGATGGGTCCTGTTATGTCACTCCCTTTGGCAGAAAAAGCAGGAAACCATACTCATATTTCTCAAGATATTGAACATGTGGTAGTTGTCTCAAATGCTGTTAATACGGCTATGAATATGCCTTCTGAAGAGTATTACGCTGTCTTTTTTTTTCCGTGAGTTGAAAGTACAACTTCTCCCGTTTGCATTTTCCTACCCAAAGTGTACTCAGGCCTTTTCAAATATTGAGAGGACTCTAAGTATCGGCATTGCCAAATGTGTAGGAGAACTGGACACAGTTACTTATGTCAAGCTGCTTGCAAAATTAAATATTTGCTGGATAAGATCCTGCATTGGTTAAGCTCAATATGATGAAATCAACACTAGAACTTATAAAAACTGCAAAACCTTTTAACTTGCAACCACACTGTGCAAAGCAGGTGACATTTAAAATTCAGAACATTGTCTATGGTCTAAAAGAAGATCATTAAAAGGTCCCACTGATCTCAATGACAAAACATGATAACTCCCTTCAAGAACTAGTTTTTTCCTGTTTGCTCTTCAACTTTGGAGAAGTTTATATATAGACCCTCATCTAAACTACGATTTCTAAAACCAATCTCCCACATCTATTCACTGTGGCTAAGGGTCTGGCTTTGAAAAACTGGTATCAGACCTTCTGCTTTTGTTCAATCAAACAGGAGGTAAGGGCTGTTTTGAAACAGAATTGATTTAGAAAGAGCAGCAAACAAAATACAGGGGAAAAAATGCAAGAAAGGGCTTAGATATATGTACTTGGTTTTGGCTCACAAATAGCTCTGAGCACTCCCATAGGGTGTCATACATCTGTTCCAGCTCTATTTTCTCATATCCCAGGATTATCTGTTCTGTCTCAGAGTTGTGACTCTTGGATCTGTAATGCAACACTTGACATCAGTTTGGCTCATGGGATGTTATCATTCCCATTATAAACTAATTCATCTTTTGAAAAAGTCGTGTCCTACTTTCAAATGAAATTATTAAAAAAAAAAAAAAAATCACACTTCCAAACATCAAGCACATATCCTTTTGCCTGCTTTCAGAAATTAAATCTCTTTTATCCTGAAATAATTTTAGACAGTCATCATATCATACTAGATTGTCTGCTTCAAGAGCTCTATTAAGAACAGGCAAGCTTATTTGAGTAATACAAGAACTGGCCTAACCCTTATCATTAACCTTAAACCAGCACCAGACTGAAATTCAAAGAAGTTCAGCCAGCCCGTGCATGTTCCTCTCACCCACAAATATTTTTACCTACCTCAATACATCTTCATTTTAGAGAGAACTGAGAAGCAATGTAAGAAATCGTTGCTGTTTTCTTCCTACTGAATTCAACAACATAATAATTCCCAAAAGGCAGACCAGTTATCATATTTTTCATCCCAATCACTGGAAGAGGTGAGGATATAACTTCTATGAAATTTCAAAAACCATAGATAAATTTCAAAAAAAAACAAACAGCAAAATTCAACCTTCACTAGGTTCAAAATCACTGTGTGATATATAAGAAGACAATACCTTTTACAAAAATTTCAGAGCAACAGAGAAAACAAAAACAAAAGAGAAAACAATTCAGCCAGTAGACTGAAAATGAAAGATTTATGACTTTTCCTAGCCATATTAGAGAGTATTATGTGAAAGACCTTATGCAAATACTGAGTGGAAACTTATATATAATATTATCCTCTGGCAGAATTGGTTTTTTTGCCTTTCTGTGTGTAACAGTCAATTAGAGTTTATTTTACATGCTCAACTATGAGCAGAAATGGAAAATAAAGGGAGTTTCCCTGCATGATTCTTTTTATAACTGGAAATACATTTGCTTTTCTTCAGGTTTTATAAGCACTAAATCATATTTTAGCATTGAAGACAGTGGGTGTCTTGCCTGTGTTCTGTATCAGGACTGAGCCTATTGAAATTTTTGACTGGAAAATAAAGAGCCCAACACAAAAGGCCACAAAACAGAGAACTCAGCCATAAAACCGCAAAACTAACTTTGCATTTTGTCTATGAATATGAGAAAAGCATCAGATGAAAACTTAGCAGGTTGCTCAAAGGGAGAATTCCTGGTAATTCGAAGCATCTGCCATTAAACTAGGGGTCAAAATCCATTTGATGATCTTAGGCATGATGGCTACTGATGCTTGCAGGGCATTTGTTAAGAGTAAAGACAGTGTTATGTTTATTATTCCTACTTTGGCTGTGTAAATCTGTTTTTCACCCAGCACCTCAAGCCTCAGACCAATGGAGTTCATAATAGTTATTCTGTACACTTTAAGCATTTTAGGTACGTTTCCTATCTGCTGTATAAGCAGTAGAGAAAGCAGACATGGAGACTCACACAAGTGGTGTGGTTAAGCTGCATACCAGAGAATGAGTGTTTAATTTAATTTAGTTGTGCTAGTTGTTCTCTTGGGTTTGTCTTTTCTCTTCCAGATGACTTTTTCTAGTAAGCAAGACACACGTAACAGTGGGTAGGTCCCCTCCACTTAACTGCTGGGTCAGCTTTTCCTAAATCCTTCACTTTCTTTAAAATTTTTGATGCTCGTGTTGAGTCAGTGCTGCTCAGACACATGGGTGCCTCCCAGAACTCACATTTCATAAGCCAAGTTCAAGACTTAAACAAAAAAAGGAATTATTACCCCAAAAGGCACTGACGCTGTTTACACGGAAGGCTGTTTTTGACACGTGTGTTCTGAGGCTGATCGGTTGCATGGTGATCAATGCTTCCATTGCAAAGCTCCTCTAGCTAAGTGAACAACCTTGAAGAAAGGCCTCGGCAGCGTGGCTGGATCTCTGCACTCAGGCACTTTGCTGCATTTCGTATTCACTCATACATGCGAAAGTGTTAATATGCTCAGTCCTCAAGGGGCACACACCTGACTGTGGTGAAATGGAGCTCGAGGGGCCGACACAGCTAACGAGCGTCTCTGGAGATGCGGACAGACCGGGACGTGGAGGGTTTCAGTGTGCTGGTTGAGAACATAAAAATTTCTTATTTGCTTAACTTCTGCATTTGTTCCTACGGCTCACCTGCCAGCGTGACCGTTTTGGAGACTGGGGTTGATTTTGGTCTGTGTCTCAGTGCAGTACACAAGCTGGAACGCTGCAGCTCTTAAGAGCTCCTTACGGCACAATGGCATATTTTAAAGATGACAGCATTGTGAACTGTTCCAGAGGAGCTATTTGGCTTTTAGGATGACTGCTCTAGAAAGAATTCTCTGGCTTAACAGCACCAGGAAAAGGGCAAGGGAAATACAGATGCTGCAATCTGGTTGAGGAAATGACAAGCTCCTGTGCTGCAGCACTTCAGCACAGTCTCTAGCCGACACCATTTATGAGCTGTTACATACGGCTGCAATCACACACAGGCTCAGCGAGGCTTTCCATAGGGCTCACATTTGTTTTCACATTCACTTTGTAAATGAGTTTGTAATGTGGTGCAAATGGTAGCAAATGGACATTAAATGAGGTTTGTATGTAGACTGATCCTTTGTAAATATATAGGCTATTGTAAAAGCAAATCATAAGAAGGCGAGCTAAATAACGGCAGCCTCTGCGACAGAAACAGTGAAAAAAGGAGTTGTTTTACATACACAGCATTTTGAAATGTGGGTTTCCTGTTTAAACTGTCTTCACTCCAGCCTCCACTTCTGTCTCCATACTAACCCTACAACATATTTTATATTGCCATGGATACTTTGGACGGAAGACAGTGCGTACTAGCAATCAAATTTTCCGCAGGAAACTATTCCAAGAACCTGTCCCACACCGCAGTGCTCCTACAGAGCTTTTGCTCAACAGCATACAATCTTTTTCTGAAGGGTATGACTAGCTGGGACTTCAGCTGTCTGTTTGCAAGCCTGGAACAGGCCCAAGGCGTTACCACTCTCCAGGATAATTACTGCTAACTGCACTGTTCTATCACTTGCCATTGCTAGCTACTTACACCCTCCTAAGCAGGGTCTGATAGACTGCAGGAGGAAACTCTCTTTAGGGTGCAAAGAAGAAATGCAAGTTGACATTTTAAAAAAATCCTTTGGAGACTAAAACACAAGCAAAACATAGTGGTGGCCAAACAGCAGTGAGTGCACATGAATTACACAGAGCTGAAAGTATTAGAGGTTTAAAAGAGGAACAGTAAGAAGAAATACTTCCGATGTTAAGCATTTCATGTAGGAAAAAAAAAAACCCTTATGCTTAAAAAACCCATAAAACCCAAGAAAATGGCTAGGTTAGGCAAACTGCACAATGAACTTGTACTTGACTCAGAGGTCAGGAATGTGATCTCTTACTTCTCAGTATCTGTTCCTCTTCCTCTTTGCCTCTCCCCTAGCAATTCGACCGGAAATTTTTTGTCTCATCAGTAGTGGACTTCCCTTGGGGCAACATTCAGTTATGGGCTGCAAGGTTGAATCCTTCTTAATATCGTAGTACTATCAAGCTTTTTGACTGGGAGGTCAGTGGGGTTCCAGGGATGTTGGGAAGGGGTCTTTTCCTCTTGTCTGAGTAACGTTCATGCCCAGGTAATCTGAGTTCATTGGAGGCTGAACAAGCATCTCCTCAAGCTACAGGAGCATGCAATTAACTCCCTCCTCTTTTCCTCCAGCTGTGGCATGGAAGTCCTTTCCCTGGAACATCCTTTTCCCTTTGCCTTTCCCTTCTGGTATCCAGTGGCTATGCACACAAAGGCTCTGCTCTGTGGTGATGTTTTCCTAGGAGAATCGGGAGAGCCACAAGTCAGGAGAGCAGAGGGAAAGTGCAGCCTGGCCCAGCTGGTCTCCTTCCCCACTGCAGGAGCAGATAGGTCACCCATAGCAATATCCCAGCCCTCCTCAGGAGGACAACGGGGGGATGATCACAGCGAATCCAGGGCTGTGCAAGGCTGTGAACAATGGCACAAAACTGGATTCACAGATACTACAGTAATGATGTGGTAGCATGTTATTTAATGATTGTTCATTGCTGTCATCAATTTGAATACCTCCAACTTAACAAAACTTAACACTCCAGGTTCATCTTCCTGGATGTGTATAGCCTGCGTGTGTGCCTCACCACAATTACATCTACTGCCTTCGAGGGCAAAACCTGATCCCACACAACAGCAACAACGCATACCTTGGTATAAGTTGTCTTACATGATTCCTCTAGTTAAACTAAATTAACCTGAGGTAGGACTCATTCTCTTTTCTGAAATTACAGAGTTCTTGCATAAAGCAGAAAACTTTAAATTATTTCCCAAGCCATTTTTTTCCATATATCTTCCATATATTCCCTTCCATTCCTCCCCAGCCAACTAACAAAGGAACCTGCCCCACCACTACCGACCATGCCAAGAGCTAAAAAAGGAGCTAACTAGCCTGAAGTCTTAACCGCCTCCCCAGGCACTTCCTGCCTCAGAACTTCGTGTGTGCACTGAGCATGAGGCACCATGGAATGAGATAGTCCTTTGGCCAGCCTGGGCCAGCTGTCCCCATTGTGAAGAAAATTAACTCTTTCCTGCCCGAAACCAGCACAGGTGTGCAGAAAAATGTTGGGTTTATGCAATGCAATACAGGTGTTTGTGTACAGCCTTTTGCTGTAGACAATTCATCTCTTAAGACAATCTTAACAAATAAGATTACAAATACTTGGTACTGTGTATTCACTTGTACACTCATTTCTCAATCTGCCAATGACTTGGCACAATTTTTTGTTGGATTATTTATTAAAGATACAGATCTATACAAGAAGTAGTTGCTGTATTCCCTCATCCCTTTACATGCTACATTTCTCCCTGCTTCCTTTCTAGGGGAAGTATCATCTCCTCCTGGCTTGATCACATTAAATGCCTATTAATATAGGAGTGAAAACTCTTTTTAAAGCCTCTGTAAAACTCAGCCTTTAAACCCTCATAAACTGCTACCCTGTTTGTCTTAGATTTTTAAAGGCATATCTCTCCTTTCTTTAAAATTAAGCTCTCCAAAACAGGCTTTTATTAAATATTGCTCATCTTGAATTCTGGACTTCTAAAGAGAGGAACCTTTATGGACAACAAGGCCTCTTAAAGGTTCTTTTGGTCTTTCCAGTACACATTTCATTTTTCATATTACTTTTACCATTGTCTTCTAAATATTTCTGAGAATCGCTCCCTAGTTCTTCTATTTTTCATTGGTCACATAAAGGAACTCCCTTCAGTCTCTAAGTGTCTATGAATGTCAGCTGGTTGAATCTGCTTCCCCGGCCAGATCTATCGGGGAGTGTCCAGACCATCTGATCACTGCTATGGATTCCTTGGTAAATTGGTATAGCAAGACACTGAAGGTTGTTTTATCCTTCAAGACATTATAGAATATGTATCATATGGTATGAAATAGTAAGTGGAGTTTCTAAAATCATGATTTTTCACCCTCCAAATATTACTTGGATCCAGTGCTTTTAACAAATTTGTAACCTTTCTAAATATCCTACTCTGGACTGTACTCATCTTCCCTCATCTCTCATCAGCTGAACCTAGCACTTCATCAAAGTTGCCCCAGGAAGGTAACTTCCTCTTCCTGGAATGCTATAAGAAATCTAAAAAACTATATAAAGAAAGTGAAAAAGAAAGAAGAAATATTTCTAATAGGATTTTTTGTTAATTTTCCCTTTAGGTAACTTTTGATCAGAAGCATCTGCCTTCTTCATCTAGCAACTTATTTTTCAGACAAGCAATATATTGAGCCAGTAAAACTGACATGCCCCTCTCCCAGTCAGGAGAGGGCAATAGCTCAGTTTCCATGCTCTGAAATTTTTTTTTCTTGTAGTGGCTGAGTGGCAGGTGCACCACTCTAGTCTTTGTAAAGTCCTCTTTCAACCTTACAAATTTATAAAAGTAGATTTCATTGGTTCTCTCATTCTACCACTGTTGTTTTATTCTTTTAGATTTTTCAAAGCATATCTTGCCTTCTCTCAAGCGTTACAAATATTTATAAATCATTGAATACACAACAATAATAATTTTATTTTAATACTAGTTTCATTCTTTAAAAGAGACACTGAAGTTCTGGCTTTCTTCTAGGTCTTGTCAACATATTGTGATTTCTTTTTTGGGTGGGGGTCCTAAAGCATTTTCTAGTATATATTAGAGACCTAAAATTAGAAGAAGTCTAAAATTAGAGAAGTCACAATTAGCCAGAATTTATTTACTCATCAGCATTCCCTGACTGTTTAATTCCTCCACCTTGTCGCCTTTCCCGAATGGCAAATATTCCTTATGGCAGAAAAAAAGGAATATTTTCCTTTTTTCTTCCTTCTCCTTCCCAGTGCTTTCCTCTCAGCCTCAGAAAACCCCTTCTCTCACATCCATTTCCAGGAGTTTGGCTGCACCTATATTATCTCCTGTGATGTTCCACCTTCCACTTCTTATTCTCTCCTTCATATTGTTCTTCAATCTTAATCAAAACCCCTTGAATACTCACGTTTGTGATTTTTTAATTTGTGGTCTTCTTACCCCTGTACTTTATTTTCATCTTTATTTTGGCTCTGAGTTTGCCATGCATTATCATGGTGCTCTCTCTTGATGCCTACCACAGATTCAGATTGTATTTCCAGACTCTCTTCCAACCGCATTCACTTCTTCAGGGATTTAACCTCTTCCTTTTTGCTTTTTTATGATGTGTTCTTGATATATAATAAGGCATTTGAAAGGAAAATTATATTTTATATTTGCTGCTCTAAAGCAGGCCATAACATTGCTCACTTCTTCCTTTTCCCTTAACATAGCCAACGATGGATCCTGAAACATTTCTGCTTTATGTCTCCCCCTAAAGAGGTGATAACCTTCTTCAGAATCTTACCCTTCTGTTTAGAATAGTGCAATCTCCATATTACGGATCTGTTGGCAGGGGTACAGAGTGCTTTCTGGGCAGCAACCATCCCTGACTGCACAGGCACTGTTTGCTGTTCTGTGCTAAGATCTCCCACTATTTTTTTTGGTCAGGGGGTGAGACAGTAGGAGGAGAGAGAGAGAGCATAGTTTTTCATAGTGGTCCCCTAAGTGGAAGAAGATGGAGAGCAATATTTGCAAATCATACCATCTCCTGCTTAAAGCTCCAGTTTGAGCAGCCATCTGCTCCCACAGCCCCCGGTGGTCCCCTAACAAACCATCCCTAATACATTCATGAGGTCAAAACTACTTCAGCTGAAGTCAGTGGCATGGTTTAGCTATCCAGGGAATGTAAAAATGCATAATTCAGGCGTTTTGGTGGGGGACTGTGTGAATGGCAGTTGCAGAAGCACATGCAGAGGCAGTGGCAATCTGAGTTCTGCATAGAACAATTTGTATCACATTCCTTTCTTGTTCACAGCTATTTCACACCCCCCAAACAGCTATATCTCCTCTGAATCCAAGGAGCACTTAAGTGGAGCTCCCCTTGTGAAGGACACGCCACAGGATGGGGTGTAGTTTTTGCTCTGTGCATATCCCAGGGTGGATGTGGGCTCTGCACAGCTCAAACCTATTCTGGAGAATTAGGCAGCTCTCTGACTGTCTCCCCATGCCCTACAACCAGTATCAGTGTCTTTTCATTATAAGCAAAGAAGTTATTATTAACACAGCTTGATGGGTATCTTAGGACTTAATTTATTCATTTTAAAATAGTGAAACACTCTTCTAAACCCATTTTCACTGTTCCCACTGTGACAGCTGAGACTCTGCTCCTAGTTTTGACAAGGATGACATCTCTGACCGAAAGGAGAAGCACTGATTCATTTACCCTAGGGCAGCATATAGTCTAGTGATTGGACTGCTGGCACGGATGTGAGATATAAAAGTTGCAATTTACAGCTCATTTACATCAGGACAATACATGTCAAGAGTGTACTGCTTAACCATCTGTGCCAGGTGATCATGGCACCTCAGTCATGCTGCTAAATAGTGCCTGAGATAAGGGCTAAGCCATAAAAGGCCCTGAAGGATACAGAAAAGCAACAGGAAGAGGAAATCAGAGGTCAGGCTTTCTTGGTGAAACTCCTTCACTTTGTACAAGTAATTAAAAATCTATATGCCAGAACAGAGTCCTTAGGCTTTTACTGGATTTTTCTTAAAAAATTTCAAAAGCTTTTGGCTTGTATGGAATGGGAAGCATTTGAAAACTGGAAGTTTTTTCCTGTTCATTCTTTTTCTTGACTAAGAAGGGAAGAGGAATCTCTGGGCTGGCATTCAGAATGCCTGGATTCAATTCCTGCTTCTCCTCTGGGCTTCCTATGTAAATTCCTACTGTTCTGCGTTCTTCCAGTTGCAAAAAATGGGAATTTTTTTTTTCTCTCACCAAACATTCAATGCTCCTCTTTGCCTGCACACTTCTTTCTGTGTTTCTCTTATGGTGTCTTCCTCAGAGGGTTCTGAATTTGGACAAATTCTTTATCCTTTCTTAGAAGTATGTTGTGACCTTAAGGAATTGCAGACAGTATTGAGAAGAATCTTGTCATGCTCAGGACATATTTCAAGCTTCACATCGGAACAGAAGCATTGTATGAGATCGTAAATCCAGCAGATCTGCTGAGCTAGCCATATTTGGAAGGATCCATGTCTTTTCAATGATCGCAATTGTTTTGCCATTTTATAAAGGAGGAAACTTGGATCGTTTGAAAAACATCCACTTCTCAAAGCCATTCTGACTCACTGATCACAGATGAATCAGAGAAGCCAGGCAAACCATATTTCTGGAACAGTAAGTAATCCTGCTACAGCAGGATTTGATTCTAAACCCCGATTCAAGAAAACACTTAAACCTGTGTTTCAGTCCTATTTTTGGGATAAAGAATATGATAACAAGCCCTCTCATGTGAGAATGTTCTCTGGAATTGAAGCAGCATGTAGTAGCCTGATGTGGAAATGTGCTGAAAAGAGTATGAAATTGACCTTAAGCTTAAGTATAATACAGCTTTATCTGATGTCATCTAATGATAGCTACTGACTGTGGAATAGCTGCAAGCTAAGTCTGAACTTGATTCCTCCCTAACTGGCAGATCTGGTATGTTATCTGGGACCACTTCAAACAGCCCTCCTGGCCCAGCTGCGGCTTCCCACCCCTACATTTCTACATTTACACTGTAGTCACACATCTGCAAGTGGAGTTGGCTTGGTTTGCTGCTCCAACAAATATCCATCCTCCACAGGAAAGGAGGGGGAAAAAAAAAAGAAGAAAGACAAAGATTTGTTTTCCCTCGGATCAGAAAGCCGAACCATTTCGCCCTACAGCCACACAATCGCTAGTCTGAGAGGAAGGAAGAGTGTGGGAAGTTACAGCTGTGGGTAATGGATGGGGACTGCTCATATTCTTAGCAGCCTGCAGTCACACTGTATTAAGTGTAATGTGAAACTGCACCCTTGGTTGCTAAGAGAGATCTTTGCTAGCTTTCTTTGAAACAGCGCGTTAGCTGAACTACTCGACAATACTAATGTACATCACACACGGGTGCTATTACAGGAGATCTCTGCCACTCAGACTTCACTAGGCTGAGCAACTCGGTTAGCCAAATGTTAACTGCCGTTTCCTCTGCAGCTTCTTTTCGCTTCACCACCACGATATTTTTCCTGGGTAGTTCATACCACTTTGCCTTATGGAAAAACACTCGTGCTTCAGCTAACCCCCCTGGGAATATGTCTGAAAGAAATCCACTTAAACTAGCAATGACCACATTAGAGTGTTATGAATTTTCACTCAATCCAAATGGTGAATGGTCCCAAAAAGGCTCCAGTTCATAAGGTTTCCCTATTGCTATTGCAGGAGATAGAGATGTATGTTGAAAGACACACGTTGGAATTAAGATATGAGAGCACATTATAAATGCTACCTTGATGGATTTTTAGTATATGTTTTTTTCACAATCAGTTATGACATGCATGATCTCAGAGTGTGAACACTTTTTGTAGAATGCCTCTATCCTTTCGGGTTTATTTGGTTAGTCTGTTTCAAAGTCAACATTTCTGTATTTTCTTTCCAGATGCTCATTTGTTCTTGTATGTTCTTCAAATCAAATTGTCAAGTGATTAGTCTTTAATAAAGGATATGACTTGGCAGATGCAAAGGGGAATTTAAAAGATGCTGCAGTGCATCAGATTTGTAATACTGAGATCATCATGAAATCAAAATGCAAAATTATTTTGCCTACATAATTTGATGCTTAAGTCAGCTTTTGTGAAGTATCCAAGTGAATAAGCATTTCAACTCACTTCGCAAAGTTAATTATAGCAGGTAACATCAGTGACCACAGTGGTTCAGATTGCAAAATAGTTTCCATGTTATGACACCACCTTAATGTGTTCACAGCTTTCTGAAAATACTCACTTCTTGAAATGAAACTTCTTATTCTTAATTTCTGCCTGATGGTTGCCTATTTTTGTAGAGAAGAGCTATGAAGGAGTGTCCAAATGTGTGGAAAAAGGAAGCTACGGTAAAACACATTAGTATTTGTGAGCTATTTCACTCACCCATTTCTGAACTGAGATCTTCTTAAAACTCACAGAACCTGTAACTTAATCCAAAGCCCAGGGGAATTAATGGAAATACCCACAATAACTGCAGGTGCACTGTATTTAACAGAATTATCCTTGTTTGTTTTAAAAATAGTACTTGGGAGACCTGATAGCCTAAAAATCTGTTGTTGTGGAGGTAGCACAGAAAACTATGGTGGACCTCTTGTTTGCTAAACCTGGGTATGTGGTTCGCAGAAGAGTTGTCTAGACACAGAACAGTGTTATTTACATCAGTAAATGTCAAATCAGTCTATTTATATCAGAAAAAGCAAATGCACAAAAATGTCTTTCCCAAACCCCACATCATTTTAAACTAATGGTCACATTGGTACAAAAATCACATGCTCAACTCAGAAGCACAGAACAGCTGAAAGTCCTTGTGGACACTGAATTAACATTTCTCTCATTGAAGTTACTGGGAACTCTTCTTCAGTAGGAGTAGGACAAGACTAATAGCTAGTGCTTTTGAAAAAGGCCTTTTCCTTAGCCCCTACTTGAACCAGAAATATAACACTTAGTAGCTGAATAGCTATTAAGCTTTCAAATTACCTGGAAAGAGCAAGCACCAGACCAGCAAGTTCTTCAAGCTGAAGAACTTTTGGATAAGTCATTATTCAAGCACCCAAACACTGAACATTAAGGAGAAAAACAAAACTATGTGCCCTTCTCCCCCACACACATGTGGTTAGTCTATTATTAAATCCTCAATGAAATTTGCATAGTTACAACCACAGGCAGTCTCAGGAAATGCTAGAAGTCAGTGACAAGAACATCACTTAAGGTGGTCATCCTTAAGGCAGATTATAGCATTCAAGTGAGAGAACATGAGCTTCCAGGAGACAAGATCCAGCAACACAGAATTTTCTCTGCAACCTTACATCAGTGATTTCAGAAAGAATATTCTCAAGTGATTTGATAACTTTAAAAATTACAGTATGTGGTATATAAAAGTCATCTAGGTGCTTCTTTAAAGTCAGGGAAGAGAGACCAGCACCTCCACAAAGTTTATTTCTGCCTGCCACAGGATGAGTGCCTAACTTGCTGGAGCATGGAAGAGAGACCAGCACCTCCACAAAGTATATTTCTGCCTGCCACAGGATGAGATGAGTGCCTAACCTGCTGGAGCATGTAACAAGCCTACATGGCCAGTCCACAGAGACAGACAATTTTCAGATGCAAGATGAATTATCTTTTCTTCCCCTCCTAAAGACTCCCTGTTCCTTAGTTTTACAACTGTAATACTATCCCTGACTATAAGGAGAAATGCATCTTCCTACCACATAGGATTGATTTAAAGATTAATACAGTAAAGATGGAAATAAGAAATAGGTAATTACCTAGAGAAGGCAGACAAAATCCAGGGCAGTATCCTGATAGAGAAAGGCCTCTCCATATCTCATTATATAGCTTCTTTTAAGCAAGCGGGAAAAACTGCTTCTGCAGTAAAGCACAAGTATCTGGCTGTAGGATTTGGTCACATCTCCAGCTATTTTCTCCCTCTGTCTTTTGGGTTAAATGTCTTGTTCAGTACTGTTGTTAATCTATTCCATAACAAATACAGCTACTGTATCATGAATTTTGCATATGCTGATATTATGGGAAGCACTAATTTTCACATGTACCAACTAAATTATTTCAGCCTGAATGTTGTATTAACATAGGTCTTTCCATTTAATACCATTATATGCAAAACACACAGATAAAATTAAAGAAGTCTTAAAATGTATATTCAGTACTTGGCAAATAAACCTTCTGAAACACATGGAGACCAGCATTTTAATGTAAATACTTTGATGATTTCGAGAAGCAGACATTCAAGGCAACATACTTTGTTCAATATTTTTGTTCCTGAAAACATTTGCCTTGACTCTTCAATATTTAGGAATCAGGTACAGATATTTTGAAGAGTTTGCATGTAAGTTGTGGTGAAGAATGTCATCTTGGGACATTAAACCTCTATTAACAAGTCTCCTCTATTATCTTGTATAAACCTGTTCTCTTTCAATGTATTTTCAAATATGTTGATACTTTCAAGCTTTCATTAAATGTTTTGTGCCTTGAAAAATATACCTGATATTTTTTGTCATATTTCATATAAGTCAACACATACACCTGTTTAAGGCACTGCAGGACTGTGACTGAAAGGGATCAAAAAGAAATATTTCAGATATATAGTATCCAGTCAGTCTCACCTCCGTGCCTG
>NW_010253241.1:236-608 GCF_000690775.1 Eurypyga helias | reverse complement strand
AGGCCAACCAGGAAATCATTTCAAGTTCAGACAACAGGTATCATACATACTTGTACTTCTGAAAGAAGTTCTGTGGTTCAAAGAGTTTGGACCAGTCTGCTTTTCCTTGAAGAATCTCATCTGTCACTGCAAGTCCTACAAGTAAGGTGGAAAAGCTTATTACCATCTTCATCTTCAGACGAGCAGAGCATGACACAAACTTGACGAGATAAAGGGTTGGACAGATCAAAAAGCAGGACCTGCCTTGACATGAGGCAGCTCTACTCCACCAGTTCATTGTAAAACTGGCCCCTCATTGCCTGCCACAGGCGCACTTCCCAGGGACCTGTTCCACCTGACAGGGAAGGGCACCTCACGGACTATAACCAACTC
>NW_010253241.1:0-217 GCF_000690775.1 Eurypyga helias | reverse complement strand
AGATTCAGTTAAGAAGCCCAAGAAGAACTTCACCGTGTTTGAACTCCTCCATTATTATCGCTTGACTTGATAGAGATACATTGCATGTCGAGTTCTGCTGTGGATAGGCGGGGGTGATGATAGGCATTAAATGAGAGCGGTCTGATGGTCTCACCTACGAGGTCAAAACAGGTCTACTTAGCATCAGGTTAGGTTAAAAAGTTTAAAGGCTTCTGAA
>NW_010253240.1:35329-39896 GCF_000690775.1 Eurypyga helias | reverse complement strand
ATATATATATATATCTTTATGTAGCTGAATGCTGTTCATATTCTAAAAACTTCAGGACAGAAACAGAAAACAATATTCCTCCTGAAACAATATTCCTCCTGCCTTCTGATGTGATTCCTTTGAGTCCTTATTAAACTAAGCATGGATATGAACTGGTTTTCTTTATCCATTCTTAATATAAATGGAATGGGTTTCATAGAATCATAGAATTATTTGGGTTGGAAGGGACCTTAAAAATCATTTAGTTCCAACCCCCCTGCCATGGACAGGGACATCTTCCACTACACCAGGTTGCTCAAAGCCTCATCCAACCTGGCCTTGAAGACAGCCAGGGATGGGGCATCCACAACATCTCTGGGCAACCTGTTCCAGTGCCTCCCCACCCTTTCTGTGAAGAGCTTCTTCCTGATATCTAATCTAAATCTCACCACTTCCAATTTAAACCCATTACCCCTTGTCCTGTCACTACAGGCCCTTGTAAAAAGTCCCCTTCCTGCATTCAGTGAGACACTGATATGGTGAGGTCATCTGCACTAAAAGTTCCTGGAAATCATACCAAAGGATCTAGTTACCTCACTAATCAGTTATGTCACAACAGTTGAGTTATGAAAAATCCCCATCTGGTGGCCATTAGACAACAAAACAGGTCAAGAGAAGGAATAGAATATTGCATACCAAAATGATCTTCCATTGCCAAACTCAGTCTTTCTCTAAAGCTAGGAGTTTTCACTTCAGTAGTTACCATGGCTCAGCTGCCATTAGGTAAATTTAAAAAAAAATAATAAATTGCTGCATGTATAAGTCTGCAGTGAACTCAAAAAAAAAAAAAAGAATATATAGAGTAACACAGAATGTTCATACATAAGATTTTTTTTTCAGAAGACAAATATGCAAATTTTATATATCTCAGCTTCAACACTTGCTGCTGATACTCTCAGCTTCAAGAGAAGAACTTGTAAAATATTATATTTGCCATTATTTTTGCTCAGAGAATGAATTTTAATGGAAGTAAATCTGGAGTGGATCCCGTATATGGACCAAAGTACCTTGACTGATGGCCAGAGCTATAAAGCAGCTCAACACAAAGTCCATATGAATGTTTATGCTGGGTTCAGTCAGGAAAGAGTTAACTCTCTTTACTGTGGCTGCTAGAAAGCTGTTCCTGGATGCAGAGAGCAGTACTGATAAGTTCTTAGCTGGCGCTGGGCAATGCCTGCACCAGATTCAAGGTCTTTCTCTGCTTCTGATAGATCAGCTGCATTCCCAGCTCTTACTGTCTTGCTGCAGGCAGTGCAGGGGACACACAGTTCAGGCACCTGACCCAAACTGAGCAAGGGAGTATTTCATTCCATACTGCATCATTCTTGGGGCATAGGCGAGGAGGGAGTCTGGGAGCCATTCCTCCCTCTCTCTCATTCACACCCATACACTTGTTAACACTCTCCTGACTCCTGCATTAGCTGCTTTGCTAACTCTTGTGCTGGCCCGTTTGTGAGGGAGTTGGTGGGTTTGTTTAGTTTTCCCGGCCATGCTATCGCTGATAGGATTCACTCAGAATCTTCTGCGATATCTCTCAGTCTCCGGCCCTTGGGCTGCAGCGCTCGGGCTGCAATCATTCTCAGGCTGTGGGTCTCGGGATCTCTGGGTCTGACTCTCACTACTGTGTGATCCTCAGTACTGTCTAACATACACAGAAAGCACAATATATGGTAAATCCAGGTGTAACATGGAGCTGTCGATCAATGGAGAGAGAAAAGGTATAAAAGTGTGCTACAAAACATGTAAAAATTACCCCAGGTGTATCCTGGATTGAAAAGACTCCAAGTGCTGATGACTAACCATAGCACTGTCATCAACACTGCCAGAATAAAATCACTGACCCTACGAGCCAAAGAAGCTGCGGGAGGGTGACCATAACCCTAGGATTATGGTAGAAACTAAATAGTGTATGTATAATAATTTTAACGGCATCATTCTTCTTTCTTTTTCTGTCAATTAAATCCAAACTAATAACAATATCAGACTCATAAAATTGTGGTTACACTGACCAATTTCATGGCTTTACATATGTCTAAGGTGTGTTTCCTCTTTGCTCATAAAGAAGATTTTTAACATAACAATATGCAGGCCCATTAGATGAAATATCCAAACTTAACATAAACTTTATACTTTTTAATGATAAGATCAAAACTTTCTGGGAGTTGAAAAGACACAGTTTTTAATTGGATATGTACGGAATCAGTGTCAGATAAATAACAAGATTTCCTTCTTTTGAGTGAAATATTAAAAGTTTAGATTTTTTTTTTTTTCTGTTCCATAATTAAATCAAGATCTTAAGAAAAAAGATACAAGAATTTAGGAGGAAAAAAATGTCTTTGTATTGTGGTCAAACTTTCTTCAGCTCTGGGAAAACCTCATGTTCTGTCTGATTCTTACATTTCATCATGATACTAATTCATAAGGGTGCATTTCTTTATCTTTTTGTTTTGTTCAAATGACATTTCCTATTTGAAACCAGGAATGTTCTCTTGAAGTCCTCAATTATGTTTAGTGAAGACAAATTATTAACTATTTATAACTGTTAATTCCAGTGATTTATTCACCCTTGGCCTTTGCTAATGTCATCTACAATATGTTTGATAGAAGCGTTAGAAGAAAAGCAGAGTTGGATACACATGGAAGCTGGTATTTTGCACATAGGAACTGTCTCTAACAGTGTTCAAACATAATTTCAACTATTTTAGAGGGCGCTTAACTTGATCATATGTTTTCATCACCCATCAGGAACTGAATAGAACTATATTTCAGACTATATATTTGTCAATGCATTTACTTTTCCTTTTGAGCTCTGTGCAAGTGCCAAGGAATGGTTAGCAGATACAGGGCTACAATTGCACCAGTGTGAAAGGTGTTCTTTGCCTAGCTTGAGAAGTGAGTTAAAAAACTTTGAGGGATTTATGTTAAGAGGATTTTGAGCATTTAATTAGCAATGTGTGAAGACTTTGGCAGACTTGCAAATGCAAGAAAGTGAAAACTAAGAGTCCAATTCATTCTACGTTTAGACATTAACTGCATTATTAAAATTATGAGTCTGGCTCTTTCAAATTGTCTCACATGTCATCAGAGAGAGAAGTCTGCCTCCAGAGAGACCTAAGATGTAAATTATTTTCAAAGCATACTTCTTTTTTCATTTATTGTAAGCATGACCTAAGATAACCAATAAAGACAACTCCTTAAAATGCTAATGTTGGATTAAATTAATCCAGGTATAAGGTTGGTATCAAGCTAAATTTTGGTAAATTATGGCTATGAGGATATCAGCAGTGTTCAGTATGGTGGATTACATGTTAAAGTCATTACAGAGGTTGAAGCTTTAGCATGATATGCAAAATAAGTGAAAGTGTGACTTTCTAGGGCATAACTTCTAATATGATTGAAGTGTTTGCGTATTACAGGCTGATACAAAGAATTTGCCTTCAATTCAAAAAGAATGTTCTCATTTCAATGTGGCATTAACCTACCTGTGGAATAATTACTGGAGTTGGCTTGGAAATTAAACATATATTCACATTTTAAGAAAAGGTACAGCATGGAAGAGACTTCCTGGGTGGAGAGCATTCAATATGCAGAGAATCTGTGTCATGGTAGTTCCCCAGGCAACCCTAGATGTTAGCATCACCAGGGGAGCTTGTTGTGCTGACACTAAGAAGAACTGCACAGGGGGTGGAGCAGAGTGGAGACAACGCAGCCAGGCTCGGTACTGATGTGGGGTATTGTATGGAACTGATAAGCTGCATATTTGATACCCTGGGCCAACAGTATGCCATTTTTGACAAAATGCTGTCCTTTAGGTGAACTTTGTTCACTATAAGCTCATGATAATACAAAAATACACCTCCACCCCAAAAGCTATGACCAGCTCTCACTGACCATGAACTCTGCATTTTCCTAGCCTATACTTTTATAAGTGAAGCAAGAATAATTTACACCAATCATAACAATGATATGTATGACTAAAGTCACTCAAGCTCCACCTGAAAGGTAAAAAATATTACAAAAAAAGCTTAAAAGAGGAGGGGTGTCAGGGAACATACCATCGCAGACCACCTCTGACTTGCCAGATCAGTCGATGGGCTAAGCCTCTTTTGACCCTTAGAGGCACCTTTGGGAAGATTTAAACTCTTAGAATCATACAATGACAGAATGGTTTGTGTTGGAAGGGACCTTAAAGATCATCTAGTTCCAAGCCCACTGACATGGGCAGGGACACCTTCCAATAGACCAGGTTGCTCAAAGCCTCATCCAGCCTGGCCTTGAACACTTCCAGGGGCATCCACAGCTTCTCTGGGCAACCTGTTCCAGTGCCTCACCACCCTCTCCATGAAGACCTTCTTCCTGATATCTAATTTAAACCTCCTCGTTTTCAATTTAAACCCATTACCCCTTGTCCTGTCACTACAGGCCCTTAGTTATAGGCCTTAGTTTGCAGCTCTGAGGAAAAGGACTTGGGGGTACTGGTTGATGAAAAACTGGACATGAGCCGGCAGTGTGCACTGGCAGCCCAGAA
>NW_010253240.1:18731-34867 GCF_000690775.1 Eurypyga helias | reverse complement strand
ATGTTGTGGATGCCCCATCCCTGGATGTCTTCAAGGCCAGACTGGATGTGGCTTTGAGCAACCTGGTCTAGTGCAAGGTGTCCCTGCCCATGGCAGGGGGGTTGGAATTAGATGATCTTTAAGGTCCCTTCCAACCCTAACCATTCTATGATTCTATGATTCTATGATATTATTTTCTGGGAAACTTAGAAATCTCTATAGAGTTGTTTTATGCAGCTATATTACTTGAGTAGTTTTATGTTGGTTTATGTCACTGTATTACTTGCACATACTTTTGAAGACAGTGTATCATCACCAGCAATCTGAAATAATCTGCACTTCTGTTGCCTCAATAAATCACACTATTCATTAATCCAGCCATGACAGTTCTTATTGAAAACAACCAAAATCCTTAAGTCTGGCTGCCTTATTTCATTGAACATAAGACAGATAGTGCATCACACTATTTGTGCATCCATAATCGTGATAGTTCTGTATGTTGAACGTGACCGTTCTTAAATCGTGAAAATTGATCATCACTCAGAATGTAAACCCAGCCCCTCTGATATCTGAGGGTAATCTGGAACTAAAGGAGGTTTATTTTATGTCATATTTCTTTGCTTTTAATGCAACACTACCTAATAGTCCCTGGTCATTCTGTATGCTGAGGTTGAATTTCATTGTGATTTGTGCTGGTTCACATCCTACCTGATTAGAGCACAGATAAATCTTGCAGATGACCCAGTACGAAACTGAAATTTCTAAGTATCACAGGAATGTGGAAAAATGTTTTTTTAATGTTTGTTAAAGTATATACAAGTCTTTTGTTTCTAACACCCTCCCTTTACTAGTTGCAATCATCATATTTTGCAAAATGTACTTATATGTAGTTCATATTCACCTCATTGAAGAACTAAACCAATAGAAAGAAAAAACATGAAATAAGAACATGAGAATGGAACATTTGTTTGAAAAACTTTCATTAATCATTTCCTTCTGTTTTCAAAATGTCATATATGTATTCGAAAAGAGATTTATTGTAACTTGAAGTGCATAATCTGATTTTTTCATGACCATAGCACAGACAGTCTTACAAGGGCTCTGAATATTTGAACAATAATCTATGGATGTATTCAGTAGTGCAGCTGAGATTTCCTAGGCCAATGATTAATGCTGGATTCAGACTGTCCATTATACATCCTCTGTTATGGCATGAGCACTATATTATGAAGTCCAGAATAACATTGTAAATATACAACCATAGCAGCACTTGATATGACAGCACTGAAGGGAGTTGCTAGCTGCAATTAATTACCTTTTATTTTAATGGAGTTATGATGCAGTTAAAACAATAGGAACAGATTATTCTAGGACCCCAAAATAAAAGAGTTTACTGAAATGTTGACTCAAGCCAACAACCAGTAACCATGAACAAAATTAAAATGTTATATTGAAATGCTCCTGAATTCTGAGAATTAGTATTTGGACCTGAATCCAATACAAATATCAGACATTTAAGTTGCCTGAATTCTGTCTTCACTGCAGACAAAAAACCATAACTGCCTTTTTAATAAATTTTCAGAAAGTTTATCCAAGACACAGCAGATACATGATCTCATTCCTACTTCCACCTCTCTTTTGAGACTCTCAAAAGCGGCAGTAGTCATGTTTCCTGAAGGTGTCCCACTGCTGTGCTCATCCTTTTCTCTGCTCTCTCATGCTTTAAGGAATATCATCAGTAAAGGGTTTTGCAGGCTGAGAGATGAAAGAGATTGTCCAAAGTGACTCTCTGGAGGTACAAGTTCTTTGACTTCTAATATTCATTTCAACTTCAGTACTGCTCTTTATTAATACAGAATCATTTCCACTTTCATAGAATCATAAAAACATAGATTGACAGAACAGTTTGTGTTGGAAAAGACCTCCAAAGATCATCTAGTCCAACCCTCCTACAATGAGCAGGACCATCCTCAACTAGATTAGGTATCTCAGAGCCCTGTCAAGCTTACCTTGTGTGTTTCCAGAGATGGTGCATCTACAGCCTCTCAGAGCAACATATTCCAGTGTTTCACCATCCCTCAATGTAAAAGATTTCTTCCTTATATCTAGTCTGAATCTACCCTCTTTTAGTTTAAAACCATTGCTCCTTGTCCTATTGTTTTGAGAAGCTCTGTAAAACCAGTGAAACTGTGTGTCTGAATACACACAAATCACTTTTCCCTTGGATGCAGGACACTGAACAGGCTCTGTCATAAGAAGCTGATTGTGTTTCCAGTTTGGAAGCTTTGTGAGTTTTCTGTTTCTGAATCAAGGTCTTAAGTCTATATTTAAGAATTATACTCCTTTACCCCTGAACTATATTGGGGGTATCATTATATCATAAGCATGATTCAAGACGCCTGTTTCTTGAAGCTACCTTTATCTTGCCCTAGGAGAAACTGGTAACAACATCTATATATCCCACCTAAAATAATTATGTGCTCTGGATGGCAGCTATTGCTCAGAATCTCTTCCCCACAAGGCTTAGACTGTTTCCAATTTATTATTGGAGATTTACAGCCAGAAAGGCATTGGGTCATCTGGACTGATGTATATCTGGACTGGTGCTGGGTTAACAGTTGGATTTCATGATCTTAAATTTTTTTTTCCAACCTAAATAATTCTATGATTCTATCCTGTGTTTCAGGCCACAATCCATCTTAAACCAATACATTGTGCTTACTGTAATAAAAAGTAATTATTCAGAAAGGCTGAATACTCTTGATTTGGGGATACCAAGGTATAGGAATTCTATGGCTTGTCTGAGTTAATCAGCTAGCAAATAGCCTATGCTTTAGGGAAGTTGTACCTAGCTTCTACTTTGAATACATTTGTTGTGAATTTATCCTGGGTTCTTCACAGAATTGTAATTGTTGTTGAAAGGGACCTCTAAAACTACTTGTCCAGTACTGTGTCTGGACTGCTTTAAGTCTATTCTAGACTTTCTTCTTATCTTCATTTTTCACACTCCTGAATTATTTTCTTGTGTTCCCAGACTTCAGTGCCCCAGCAGTGAAAAGTCTAAGAGCTCTGATCTGCAGCTTTCTTAGTCTATTCTCTTCTATTACATTGATGGCATAAGGATAATTAAAACATGAGACAGTACACTTCAGCTATCCAAAAGTCCACCCAAAAAGCTAATTAATATTTCTTGTGTGTGATTGTCTTATATTAGAGGAACAGCTTACCATCTGTGAGGTTTACTATATAAGAAAGTAAAGAATGAAATAATATTTTGCTCCTTTTAATGCAGAGGATAAAGGCACGTAGAACAAAAAAGTAACCATGAGTTGAGAACCATTGATTTTTTAACTATGAGAAATTAAAAGCAGTACAGAATTCTTCTTTTAATATAGATCTCATTCTGAGTCACAAGGTCTTGCTCAAAATATTGTAGTAGAGATAAATGTAGCTGAGAGGTTATTTAATACAGATATTAAAATAATAAAAAACCCACATGAAATTGTTTAAGTAGGATATCTGGTCTTGGAAATTTTTATAATAGATGAAAAAAGCCTTTAAGTTCTTATTTTTTCACTAGCACTAAGGCACAGCTATTTTAATGTAAAGCCTTAGTAAGAAGTATACAGGGATAAATATTAACTTAGAATCTATGTTTTCGAGCAATTCCAGATTTCATGAGCCTTTGGTGGCTCTGATCAGATTGGATCAATTTCTTTGTAGTGGTAAACTGCGGTTATTAATTCATTTTACAAAAAAAAAAGAAGAGAAATAAAAGTTGGCCACATCCTTCTATTTAATTTTACATCATGTACCATAGTGAGATCATGCTTTTGAAATAATTTTATGACTTTTTTTTTTTGCAACTACATATTACAATCATGTGCCTGATAAACACACTTATCTGACAACCCTACACTGAAGAAAACAGACTACAGACAGAAACAGATCTAAAAGTTAGAAATGGAACTTCCTCATAATCATTGTTTTCACATAAGTGTGTCAGAATTCCCAGTAGCAAACTTAATTTCACCAAACTAGTCTCTTTGTTCTTTTATATATATTTGGGTGGAATAAGGAGTAAGGTGAAAATATGAATAAGTAGTGAGCAAACACTGAGAACACTCAGGCACCAATGCCTTAGCACAGCTCAGCTCAACTGAAAACTGAATGTAATTCTTCATGTAAACTGCCAGAACAGTCAACACAGAGCAGGAAAGGTTGCTTGGAGGATAAAGAAATCCTCTCTTTTTCTTCATATATGAAGGTTGAATAGTGTCTTTACATTATGCATATGTACAGGCTATGGGAGAGCTCTTTCCATCCAGCTATCTCCTCATTCATAGTGTGAGTGACATGCAACTCAGGAGTCCTGCATGCAGTTTGGTATTGCTTCCTCCCTCATGCAATTCAGAACAAATGAAGACTCATAGCACAAGAAAAATCACTGCAGTTGACTGAGCCATGAGAAACCAATTTCATTAATAATGGGGATATTCTGAAAACCTTTCTGCTTCACCTAGTTTAAAATGGGTCTGTTTTCCATAGTTCACATTTCCTGCTGTATCCAAGCTGAAAATTTTATAGGGGCTTTTTTTCTGTGTAGATTTTTTTGTTTGGTTTTGGTCAAAATAGAGCTTTTCAAATATCATGTTCGTCAAAGAAATCTAACAATATTTTTTGAAAACACAAAACACTTGTTACAGCTTTCACCTTTCATCTAATTATGTAATTGTTACAACATAAAAGTGATGCAGAAAACATAGGGAAAAAGGGACAATCACTGCTACTATTATTCATTAAAATATTGAATTTTTAAAAAGCTTCTTTTCTACCACATTCTTTCTTGCATGAAAATTGATATCTGTTTTTCCCATCATTGTGGCATAGTTCTTTATTGCTCACTTCATGTATTATAAATGATGAATTCCATTAAGTGTAATATAAAAAAATATATAAACAATTATCTAAATATTCATTTGCTTTAGAAGAACACACTGATATCTGCACTGAAATATATTTTTTTTCTTTATCAAGGTTTAGTGCTTTCTTTTAATTTTCTCAGTGCTTTCTTAAAGAAAAAAAATTATGCTATAAGTTTTCTTGTTAATTGAGTAATCAAAGATTTATTGTCATAACAGTTTTCTTGTGTTGAAATTTTTAATTTAACAGCTTACATTACTGCAGTATGGTGTATATACACACATCATGCTCTTATCTCCATCTGTGACTATTAGACTTGTTTCTGGTATTGCAGATTGTTGTTTTTCTCCATTCCTTGAATCAGGTAAGTGTAGGGTTTTGATGGTGGTGGTGGTTTGTTTGTTTTGTTTGATTTTTTTTTCTGTTCACACTCTCTGACACTCAATTTCCTTTCCAATCCAAATGATCCATATTCCCATCCTGCTGCCTTCACACCCTCTGATTCTGCTAGTTGTGATTATTTCAAATAGAATTTGTTATTTTGCACTGTTTTAAAGTGGACAGGTTCTGTTCTCAGTTCTACCTTGTTTACACAAAAAGAAACTCCATTAACACCAAATGTGCTAACATATATAGAAATGATCAGATAGAAAGTAACTCTGCTTACAGGGTGTATTGACATCTTGTTTTTCTCTAAATTCTCTGTGAAGGGTGGATATGATGTGGTCCTTTTGGAGTCCACTATGATTTTCTTCGAATCGAAGGAACTGATTGTAATCAAAACTGCATTTATTTTTTTTCATAAAGTGATTCCAGGAACAAAAATGGACTATGAATTTCTCTCTCCTCCGTTTTGCCTTCCACTCTTTCTATTTGTCTGACATCTTCTCAAGTTCTGCTATTGCAACTCTTGCGGGGCTACCATGTAAAATGTATCTGAGGGTAACCTGGGTTGAACATGAGTGTTGTGGGGGGAAAGGAGTGCTAATAACCCAGATCACAAACAAGCCTAGCCACAGCAGTGGGTGGGAGGGAATGAAAGGAGCCAGTGGGAATAGTAGTGAGCCTGGGACATTTGTCAACAAAGTACCAGGTCCACCTAGAAGCTATTGAAAACCCATATGCTGAGGGACTCTGCTCTCCAGACTACAGTGGGCTTTAGTCTTAACAGAAAGATGTTTAATGTTACTGTGGATTTTCCAAATTTTTCCTGTTGTTCAGTGAGTAATGAAAGATGATGAGTTCTTCAGGGCCTTTGCTGTCCTTTTGGTTAAAGGCTAAGCAGCAGGTTGTTAATGTTTCTGACTGACACACTGAGATAGGCCCTGACTGAGATTTCTTTACAGGCTATGAAAAGTCCCTTAAAATATTTGTTTATGTTTTCTTTTTGCCGTTGTGGTTTATCTGAGCACCTCTCAAAATCTGGGTTATATGTACAACTCCTATAGCTGAAAGTAGAACATGACCCGCATGAAAATTATGTAAAATGTTTTCCTCATGCTACAAAGAGTCAGAAACTATAATTTGGAAGTGTGAACTATCTTAGTAGTTTTCACAGGCAAGAAACAGGTGTTAGAGATAATGAATTTTCCATTAGCTTGCTCATCAAAGTAAAGAAGGAAAGAAAAAGGTAGGCTTTTCTGTGAATTGTGGCATGCACTTCCCAAGGTGGAAGTCAGTTCTGGTTTAAAGAAGAATAAAATTTAGAAGTCCAATTCAACAGATGTGAATTTATGTATTGATTAGGATGGAGACAATAACCAACCAAATATACATGGCATATGCTACCAATCCTAAGAAAAGCTGTAGTGAGGCAGAAGTTCAAATGGAGCAAGCTCAGCATAATATTAGAGGCAGTGATATTTATACCAACTTGTTTACAACTTACAGCACTACAGAATTACCTAATCTCCATCTGCTTGTCTCAGAAACAGAAGAACAGAAATAGCAGAGTACCAGACATGTAAACATTTTTTACTGGCATCCGTATGTCATTCTTGAAAAAGCAACCATCAAAAGTGCAGAACACACATATGCCCTAGTACTGCTACAGAGAAAACAAACAAACACCAAAAAAGGCATGCTCATCACACCTTATAATTAAGTTAAAAAAATGTCAAGGAGTTTAACTAGGTCCTTAATACAATTGTGTAAGTATTCTATTTCACTACCAGCTATGGATAGAATTGTACAAGACCCACTCCTGTAGGCAGAGGAGATAAAAACATATGTAAAACAATAGTGTATATCAGTAGATGAAGAAGGCTGTTCAGGGACCTACATCTTGTCAAAGGAAATAGGTGAGGTATTAAAACAAGCCAATATTGAGAAAGAAGTATGTCTGATCTTGTTTTCCTAATTGACACTCCACTTTTAAAATTAGGCAATGTTTTTCTACCTACAGGCAGGTAAATAAGAGATGTGTACATTTCACTTATATAATGTCTCTTTGCACAATTCTGTCAGAACGATGGGACATTACCTAAATATAAATGTAATCTACAATGCCTGTAAAATAGATCCAAGTCTACCAACATTTTTTTCATAACTGTGCAGTATCCTGGTCTTAGCACTTTCTTGTTGTCTCAGTGAAGGTAAAAGTCTAATTACCAAAACATTAATTTAGTTGTTTGAATTGAACTTAAGTAAAGAAAACACAGTTTATCAACAATTACAACTGACCTCTGCTCCCTGTATAGAATTTTAGATGAAACAGTTATTTGGAGACTAAAAATCCTGTTTGGAAAGAAAGTAGACCCCCAGATTCATAATATGAATATGAAAAGTAATATATCCCGAATGTGTATATTTCAGCATCAGATGAGATGAAATGTATACTAGTAAAATAATCTGTAAGCCTGTCAATAATAACAATAAAAACAATAGCTATCACAAAATATTTTATCCATTAAGAATTATATATGTCTTTATGAATATGCTCACAAGTCATATTAATGAAAATGGTTTTAAAGTGGACAAAGTGGGAAAAGACAATTAAACAGCAAGCACAAAAGAAATAAACAAGAAAAGTTTTGTCATCTACCAGACTTGCTTGTGGGATCTGGGAAAGAATTTAGTTAAAAATCAGGTGTTCCTGCCTAGTTATTACACTTAATTAACTATTTACATACTACAATTTTTGCAGGAGACTGGATATGAGCATTTTCTCTGACTCAAGTACTGGTCATTTGTCTGTTAGGAGCACCAGATCATTAGTGTAGTAGCCGGCATCCTTCTGTTTGCTTTACAAGCAGGGCATTTTAGATCAACTCCAGATATAAAAGACTTAAGCCTCCAAAAAGGGTAGTCGTGAAATTTAGGTGGTTAAGCTGCAAGCTTCTGCTACTATGAGCTCCCTGCACATATCCTGCTGTTAGGCTGTTGGCTGCCCCAGCCTCTTGGGATTTCCATGACACATAAGAGATCCTCCACAGAAGGACCTCAGGTTTAATAGGATAGAACAACTGGGTGTGTGGCATACACTTCAGTCTGAGTAGGTTACAGAAATGAGGGGTAGGACTCATCAATCTCACCTGACTGCTAGTGCAGGAACAGACATTTGAACTGGTTGTCTGTGCTACTATTATCGTCAGTACAGATCTGATCAATCCAGTTAATGGAGTTTAGGATGCAATTCCTCTGAACAAATGTAGGCATCTGTTTAGGATGAGATGAATCACACCCTAAATTCCATTGTCTATATTACTAGATCTTCCCTGACAGTAAAGAAAACAGAAAGTGACTTGCTGAAGTGCCCATTAACACCCACATTTAGTCAGACGAATCTTCTGGATTGGGATATAAGGAATGCCTCCTGAAGAACTCAGTATTATAAATGTTTCCAAAATGTGCATAACCCAGCCTGAAAGGATGGAGATCACCATATGGCTGCTCTCTTTTCATGAAAACAGAGGAAGAGGACTTTAATTTATTTTCTCTTCAGTGTAGTGGAAGAAGAGATGACACTTGAGACATACATTGGAAGAAATTACACTATATAGCTATATACAAGCAAGCAAAGTGGCCATATAAATCCACTTTCAAAGAAAAAACACATTTTGTTCTGATCTCTCTAAGGGAAATTTTCCACTGTTGGAATTGGGCTAAATAATTTTTAAGTGTTTTGCCACAAATATGCAACTGCCTTTAGAAAATAAGATCACCACCACTGCCAAAGGACTAACTTGCGTTATAGTGTCAATGCTCATAGTATAATGTCATAGAATCATAGAATCATAGAATGTTTTGGGTTGGAAGGGACCTTAAAGATCATCTAGTTCCATCCCACCTGCCATCGGCAGGAACATCTTCCACTAGAATCATGTTTTAGGCTCAGACGGGAACAAAAGGCCATGAGGCCACAGTCTTACTTCTTCCCCTGGTGGGATGTGGAGTAGAAAAGAGTTCATGGCCAGAGGCAAGGACAGGTACACTCCTCAGTTATGGTCATGGGCAAAACAGACTTGACTTGGTTAAGAAATATCCATTTAATCAGTTACCAATCAAAATCAGAGTAGGGCAATGAGAGACAAAACAAAGCAGATCTTAAAACACTTCCACCCAGCCCTCCCTCCTTCTGGGGCTAGGGATGTGAGGGATGGGAGTTTCCCAATCAGTTCACCACACATTGTCTCTGCAGATCCTTCCTCCTCAGGGACAGGAAGATTCCTCACATTCTTCCCCTGCTCCAGCATGGAATACCTCTCACAGGATACAGACCTCCAAGAACCTTCCTGGAATGAGTCCTCCCAGGGGCTGCAGTTTTCTTCTCTAACTGCTCCCGTGTGTGCGGATGTGGTCCTTCAGGAGCCGACTGCTCCAGTGTGGGCCTCCTGTAGTGTCACAGGTTTTTTTGGGCGCAGCCACCTGGTCTGGCATGGAGTCTTTCCTGGGCTGCAAGGGAGTGTCTGCTCTCCGATGACCCTCCATGACTGCAGGGGCATGGTCTGCCCTCTCACCATGGTCTGCAGGGGAACGTCTGCTCCAGGGACCTCTTCCCCAGCTTTCTGCATTGATTTTGCTGTCTGCCTTGTCTCTTTCACATCCCACTCCACTGTGCTGATTCTCTTCACTCTATTTCTGCTTCTTTTCCACTGCTTCTCATTTTGTGATTTCTCCTCTTAAATATGCTAATTCACAGAGGTGTTGACTGGCTCGGTTGTGGCCAGAGGTGGGTCCAACTTGGAGCAGGAGGCGCTTCTTGAAACTTCTCACAAGAGCCACCCCTGTGGCCCTTCTTCAGCTGCCAAAACCCACCACCATAGAAACCAAACACACATAAACAGTGGCTTAAAATATTGCTAAGAAATTATATAATGTAGGGAGTTCTGAAATGGACAGATCAAAGGATCTGAAGTAGCTCAGTATGTATGGTAAGTGAAGTGTCCATCCCCTACCTCAAATACTTCAACACCTTGTGCCACACAGTGTGGCAGATTTAAGATGTATTTGTACTCCCATGACACTTGTACTGATCCTCACCCAATATCCCTTGAGACTTGTGTAAATTGCACTGCTGATAACCTGGTAACTGCTCAGAGTTCAGCTGAGCAAATTGAAAAATACATGGTCACATTCCCTTTAGGCCATATAGTCATATTGGATATGCATACCAGATGAATAATTTCATCTCTGTTTTCATCTTTCCTTTCTTCCCACCCCACCACATCCTTTTTTCTTCTTAACTCATGAGATAGTAAAGGAAATTGGAAGACATTTCAGCTGCCATGTTCACCATGCTATAAAGTGTCTGTATTTTGCAAACTAGAAAGACTCAAGAAGTGTATACCAATGATTGTTATATTTATTAGGGCTGAAATAAAAAAATAAAATAAAACGAAGCTGATCTGTGGCTGGATGTACAGGGACATAAATATCACTCAGTATTTAACCAGAGCTCATGTTGTCTGGTGAAAAAATCCAATAAACCTCCCTCTTTAAAGGCAAGTTATTTACAGTGTTTTTCCTCCCTTAGGGTATACATTTACAAGCTCAATGCCAATAAATCTAGGCAGGAAACATTGTGATTACATCTGGAAATAGCATTCAGCAACAGATGAATTAGCTGTCCCCTTTGCTGGCAGATAACTCTAGATGTGTTCCCATAGCTATTGTTTTAGTTAAAAAGTAATTTTTAACAGGTTATCAGGTTCTAGATTAACACAGTGTCACAGAGACATAGAATAACTTTGACTAAAGTCATAATATGACTTTATTATAGTTCAACGTACATCTCAAGCCAGTCTAGTTTCAAAGTTAGATCCACAGACATCCAAATACCAGAATTTTGGGGCTTCTGAGCATCTGGCAAAAACCTCTGGCATCAAGTCAAGTTCCAGTTTTAAGACTCATTTGTATATAATTCTCCTTGCTTTTGTGTTCAATCAACCTTCACTAAAAGACCCGATTGTAGGGGACACTGCTACTGCAAGGTCTTGCACAATTTTTACTTCTGGCTTAGTCTCCCACTGTTTTCATTTTCAAGATTGCTTTGTGGAATGTTTCTCTGGTTTGTATTCAGCAAAAGTAAAGTCTTATATCACCAATCCTAAGCAACAGCCTGTGAGTAAGAAGGTGAAATCTAGAGTGGATATTGGTCGGAGTCTTAAGGGAACCTTTCTGTATTGAATTTGGGTTTGATACCATTCTTACCATGCAAAGCTTAAGGAGGAGGTAATGATGTCTGTGACACCTCTAAACAAAAGCAGTTTGTGTTATTCACATCTAATGACACAAGAAAATCTCGGCAGCCTCAGAATCATGGAGACCAACTATGTGACTTAAGCTGCTTTCATTATCCTTATATCCGGTTTGTAGCTGTGCCAAAGGTGCACTTGGCAGTAAACACACTATCACCTTATCACCTCTCCTGGCACACTTATCATCTCTCCTTTTGTAGGCCCTGATGCAGAGTAGTTACTCCCAAAATGTAGGTTAGGTTGTAAGAGGAACTAACATGAAAGTAACGGGATATTGAGGGTGTATTGGGTTTACATGGCAAGGTCTTGGTAGTGGACGAAGCTTCTGTGAGAAGAGGTCAGGGGCTGCCCCCATGCTGGACACAGTAGGTTCCAGCCAGCTCCAAAATGGACCCATGACTAGACAGAGCTTATTTCATTAGCAGAGCGAGTGGTGCCTCTGTGATCACATATTTTAAAAAGAGTAAAAGACACTGTGTAGAAGCTGTGGGAGAGAGGTGTGAGAGAAACAACCTTGTTTTTTCATTTTATTTTCTTCTGCTGTCCTGTTGTGGAAGAGTAGTGAAAGAGTGGCTGGGTGGGCATCTGGTAGCCAGCCAAAGTCAAACCCACCACAGTAACTCTGAAATAAACTTCAAGAATAGATAGCAGACCGCTGGCATAGATTAATGTGAAGCTGTTCCTTCTTACTCTCTTCAGAATCAATCCCTTACTGACCTCAAAAATCATAGAGTCATAGAATGGTTTGGGTTGGAAAGGAGCCTTAAAGATCATCCAGTTCCAACCCCCCTGCCATGGGCAGGGACACCTTGCACTAGACCAGGCTGCTCACATCCAGCCTGACCTTGAAGACATCCAGGGATAAGGCATCCACGAGCATCTCTGAGCAACCTGTTCCAGTGCCTCCCCACCCTCTCTGTGAAAAACTTCTTCCTGATATCTAATCTAAACCTCCCCACTTTCAATTTAAACCCGTTACCCCTTGTCCTATCACTACAGGCCCTTGTAAAAAGTCCCCCTCAAGCTTCCTTGTAGGCTCCCTAGGACAAAAATAATACAACAAATATTTCATGAAGCCACAGTCCCTTTGACGTCTCCATCACCAGTCCAGTCACCTCAGCCAGTGTCAGGCAGTGTGATTTTAAAGGGCTATCATCCCTAGTTGTTTGATACTAGCTCCATGGTTTACATACAGGAAATAGCAACATGCAGAATTGTGCTGGTTTTGGCTGGGATGGATTTATTTTCTTCACAGTGGGTAGTGTGAATCTATGTCTTTGTTTTTTGCAGACAAGAGTATTGATAATACTGCTGGTTTTAGTTGTTGCTACAGAGCATTTGTACCAAGTCAAGCACTTTTTCAGTTCTGGTGCTGCGCCTTTGTTCCCAACTTCTTCGCTACAAAAAGCTGAGAGGGGACAAGGTCACAATGCCTGGCCAGGACTGGCTAAGGGAATATTTCACTCCATAAAATGTTATGTTCAGTATATAAGGGTCCAGGGGTGTGCTCTCTCTCTCTCTCATTCTTGAGCTCTTGTGTTCGGTCAGCTCGTGAGTGGTAAGCAGTTGCATCATTTGTTTTCTTTTCCATTGTTTTCATTCAATATTTTTAGTATTGTTAGTATTTTTGATATCATTGTTTTCTTTCATTAACTTTCAATTATTAAATTGTTCTTATCTCAGCGCATGACTTTGCCTTTTCCTTCAATTCTCTTCCCCCACTGGAGGAGGTGGGGTGGAGGTGAGCAAGCAGCTGTGTGGCACTTAGCTGCAGGCTGGGGTTAAACCATAAAAAGGATTTAAACTCATTTTGATATATAGTAAATATGTCAATAGTCATTAAAAAAAAAGCATCATTGAAATTCAGGTTTTTTTGTTTGTGTTTGGAATAAAATGGAAAAATAGAAGCATCGCGCATACACTTGGGTGAAGACAAGCTTTTCTCCTCATCTTTTCCACTTTCCTCAAAGTCAAGAATACTGAAGAAATCTACTATTTCAAGAGATGACCTTTTTTTTTTTCCATTTACAAAGACAAGTCCTGTTCAAGTATCATGTCAAATTCTTCTTTACTCCCTTTTTTTAGTCCCTTTTTTTAGTCTTAGTTGCTCTTTACATTCTTAGTTCCTCATGTTTATGTCATATCTGCCAGAAAGAATAAAAATAATATTATTTAGAAATGTGAGGGAATTACCTACAAACATAATAAGGAGGTACCTGTTTTATATGATTGCGCAGTAAAAATACATTACCTCAAACCACTTACTCACATAAGAATACTTTACTCACAGGACTAATCTTCCTGATTTACACACTGTCACAGCATGAGAAACACAAGGTACAAGAGAGGAGTTTTTGTAAGATCAGGCCCTCAAGTGACCCTGGTGATTGTTTTTTTCCTTGGCAGTAAACTTTTGTGAAAATAAATTGCCTAATCTACAATTTGTCCCTATAGTGTTCCACTGTTTACGGATCATTTACAACACTCTTGTGAGCACCTTGCTAAAAGCACTTTGAAATATCAAAATGGACATTATTTGTGTAATGAGGTTTGGGGTTTAATAGATTCATTCACACATGAGGAATTGCAGGCTTTCCTGATAGGCATCTATTAAACAAAATGGTTTGCAGCCTCTGCTTGAGGGGAGAAAAACGTTTGTGTTACTGCTCTGGTCTGAGATTAGATAGGGCTTATGTCTGAGCAGGAGCTTTTTGTAGCAAGAAAAAACAGCACATTTTTACTACAACACTTTTGTTAGGGTGACGGCTGAAGTGGGAAATAATCCATGCTACTGTCAAAAAGGAAAAAGGGTTCGGGAGAAATCTTTCAAGAACATGGGAGCCTAACTCCCAAATGTATGCACTTTGGCTCAATTTCCAACTTTATTAATGTTCTTAAAGTTGCAAGTGGCTGTCCAGGAGAATTTTCTGTAATCCTGGCTTTTCCAACCTCTTAGCAGTCAAAGAAATTCCCACCAATGGCACTCATCGAGATGAGATGAGCATAACGATCTCTTTCAGGTACAAAATTTCATTTACTTGTCTTTATTATACACCCCTTCACTACGTCTATTCTAGTTAATTAAATACCTTGAAGGAACACTCATGGGTTCTGAAACTTCATTCCACTTACAGTGAAACTGTGATTAACTTTTGCATGATTTTAGTCTCGGCTAGCCTGTAAAGTTTAAGCCTTTAAAGCTGAAGTACAAACTTGAGATATCCCCAATAGCCAGTTTGGATATGGCTGCTCTGATTTGGAGTCTAGGAGTATTTAATAGGGCAAAATAGGTGTCATTCTCTTTCACCAAAATTTAGTGACAGAGGAAAATTCTGATCAATTTTATTTTAAATCATTGTCTGATGGCTTGCTGTCCCACTTTACTACATAAACTCTTAATACTGGCACCCGTTACCTTATCTTACCGTATTGACCTGATTCAGTTGTCCACCTCAGGTTACCTACTGCAATTTGAAATGCTGTGGTTTAGAATGCCTTGTGTGGCTTCCACTTTCCAGAAGGGCATAGGATCTCTATTATATTTGCAGTCTCATGTGAAGGTTTCTGATAGCTTTGGACATCTCAGATGGTGTTAGACCACCATATAAAAAACCTGAATTTCAGCTCTGGTGAAAATTCATTAACTTAACTAGCTACAATGGAAATTTATAGCTTGACTTATACCTTAAATATATGAAACTATTGTGATTTGATTTCATCTGGTTTATTTTCCCTGAATTCAGATGGCACTGTAGAACATCACACATCCTGTGACATATCTCCCTAGGTCCTTAACTCTCAGATACATAAGACATTTCACCTGGTTTACCTACCAATGTTTAGGCAACTGCCTATGTTTATATACTTGTGCAATAAGTATTTTGATATGAAGCTGAATTCTACTCTCAGTGACTGTTAATCAGAGAGTCTGTCTTGAAGGAGACATTAAAAAAATCATTGCAGTGAACAGATATGACTGTGTCCATATTAATAAATTAAAAATGTCCAGGTTAATGGCTTGGGTCAACTAGCATTTTATCAAGTAATGTCTGAGGACAGTCAGGAGTTAGTTAAAATCATGCACTACTGCAACTAGACACTTAGGAAAAGACCTCACTGTTTTGAGTAAAAGGACTGCTTTACAGTGTAGACTTGAAAGCTGCTGTGGTAAATTATCTCAGTGCCAGAGAATGTGCTTTATGCTGCTATATGTACCAGATTGGGTGTTTTCTGTGTGAATGGTTAAGCTGCAGTTTTGTGTAACAGTGAAAATGATCTCACATCTTGGTCTCTCTCTGCCACAGGATGGTCTCATTGCCTTTCTCTTCAGGCACTCGAGTAACCGTCATTTTCATGTCCTCCTTCAAACCAATACTGGAGCTTGTTTGATGTCTCAGAGAAACAGCTCAGAAAAAGCTGTACATTTTTCTACTGTACCAATTTTATGGGTCACCTGAGGGTTTCATGCTCACAGGGACCACACTTATGCAAGTTCTTTCACAAAGCAAACAACACATGGGTCCACTGGGCCACAGA
>NW_010253240.1:4438-18638 GCF_000690775.1 Eurypyga helias | reverse complement strand
AAAGAGAAAAGGAGTATGTTTAGGTGACACAAAATCACTATTTCCTTTACCATACGGTCACAGTATAGCCTGAGGGTGCAGATACTCTAGAAGCTAGAAGGCCCATTCTGGATTTCTCAGAAGTATGTCGTAACTGGAAGGCCATGCCCACCATATGCACAAAAGCCACTATCTTTGAAAACATCATCGACCTATGTGTTTTCATACTCCTATATGATTGGCTGTATTCCATTTTTTCAAACTCTTACACCCACATTATCTCTGAACACCCTTTGGTTTGCTGCCTGTTGCCTTTGAACTGGTATGTGCTCACATATATGAAAATACAGAAAAAATATCTATATATATACACGTATATACAATGGCTGTACTTCTGTTTTTCTATATAAATATAAAACGACTCCTCGTCTAGAGTCATCCCACGGTTTTATCAGTGCAGAGACCAGATAGGGTGTTCCTGGGCCACTCTAAGAATGTTGAACAGCTTATTGCAGTGGTCATATCTGTTAGGAACTCCTGCAAACATAATGCCTGTTCAATTGCCCTGAAGGAAATAACTCTGCAACACTGTATTAAGAATGTAGCTCCATGAAATAGGTAACAGTAAGGAAAAAATAATTTGTTTTAAAACACTTCCATCTCTCCTACTTACAGTCATACTTACAGCATAAGTTTCACATATGTAGTCTTCCAAGAATTCAGACACTGACACCTGTATCAAGGGAGTCCGTCCAAGACTGCTTGCAATGACAGAGAGGACAAGGAACATCAGTCTTTGAGCCCTTCCCCATACTTCCTGGGTTTTTGTTGGAGTGTTCTGGTTTCATATGCATCTCATCTTGCCTTTCAGGAGATGACAGCGGTTAATCTCTCTATCCTTTTACATCTCTGAGAGATCAGGATTCTGTTTCTGTTTTCTCATATACCGTAGGCATTTTGGTGTTTGCTGGAGAAAACAAAGAACTACATTTTATGATACATATTTTTTTCCTCAAAAAAGTCTCCCTGTTTTCTGGCTTGCCCTATAGTATTTCAGTAATTTTATGTTAAACTTTCCACCTTCCTGGCAAAGGACTACAAAAAAGATTATAAATCACTTCTTTTTATGCAGTCTTTTAATCTATACATTCTAATGTGACTTTTTATGCAGTCTTTTAATCTATATATTCTGATTTGGTCCAATCTTCACATTCTATCTCTCCTTTTTAGTGGATTCTGGTGAGCTTCATGGCATGTCTTCCCACTCTTTCATACTCCATTATTCACCCTACATCATCCTTTTTTAAATGACACAAGTTGGGAAAAAAGTTTAAGAGGAAGGAAAGCTATAGCACAGATAGGGAAAAAAAAAAAGTTTTCAATTAATAAAAGGTTTAAGTTCACTTTTACATAATGTTCTAACTACTCTTTCTGTGAGTAGTCATAATATTCCTTTATTGAATGTCCACCTACAGGTTTATTAAGGACTACCTTGTTGGCTAATCATAACTTCATAGTTTATAATACAGAATTCAGTTGACATGAGATAAAGATCTAGTTATAGGTTCTATATTAAACATTTATGGCTGGGAGAGGCAGCTGATTCTCCCCTGAGATTAGCAACATAATGACGAGTGCTAGATCAGAGTCATATAATTGTTTGGGTTGGAAGGAACCTTAAAGATCATCTAGTTCCAACCCCCCTGCCATGGGCAGGGACACCTTCCACTAGACCAGGTTGCTCACAGCCTCATCCAGCCTGGCCTTGAAGACTCCCAGGGATGGGGCATCCACAGCTTCTCTGGGCAACCTGTTCCAGTGCCTCACCACCCTCTCCATGAAGACCTTCTTCATGATATCTAATTTAAACCTCTGCACTTTCAATTTGAACCCCAACGAAGTTCAATTCCATGTCCCTGTTATGAGAAAGTCATGATGTTCAAAAGAAATGGAGCTGTTGAAGAATCAGATGTTTTTAATGAACTCATGCTAACAAGAAGAACCTTGCTTTCTGCACGATTACACCACAGACCATGTTTCATGCAATACCAAACAATGAAACAAAACTTCAAGAAACACTCAATGTTTGTACCTTCAGTCTTACATTCTGTTACAAGCAGCAGGAGACAACAAAAAATATCTTGGAAGAAAAGAAACTATTCAACTACTTTATCATCAGAAAATTAAGAAAATTTAACAAATTGTTTCAGAACCATTAGAATAATCATGAAAATCTGTTGATATAAATGGAAAACCATAAGCCCTCAAAAGCAAACTAAGTCAATAAATAGCAACCTCTTCAGGTTTTGTAATTGCTATGATTGTTGCGTTCCACAGCAGCCCTTGTATGACACCCATTTTTAAATATTGTGGTTCACATGAAGGTAAAATGAGTAAATACTTAAACAGTGTTCTGTGTGGTTCTGCATTACCCTAGTACATCTCTTATATCCTTATTAATTATAAGAAACCTCAAGAACATATATATCTGATAGTCCAATAAGAAAATGCCATTTTGCAGAATTTTTGCATCTTAATAAATCTTACAAATCACGTAAACAGGTAAAGGGAAATACTGTCTTAAGGCAGACACAGAAATGTGACTAAACAAATATAAAGATTTTACTTCATGCTGCCTTTAGTCATAGATTTGTCTGCTGTCAGACATGAATTTCGTGTTCTCTGAGAAAGGAATTAGTACTCAATTACTTACTGTAGAACAAGAAATTTTAATAAAGAAACCCCACTTTTATGAAAAATTGTATATTCATTAAAATATCATGTAGACAGTTCAAACTGCTGAATGGTCTAACTGTATTCATACATGGTGTACAGCTCCTGAAATCAAAAATATGACACTAAAGAATAACATAAACTTATTTGAGCAAAACACAAAATACATTTTTTAGACCCTGGGTTCATCAAAAATGCTGCAGGCCAAAATCAGTTCAAATAAATCTTACTTTTCCATCTTATGGCAAGATAAAATTGCTTACTGATAATCTTTGACAGTTTAAACAATGAAATTTTTTTGCAGTTATCACTATGTGAACATAAAGGAAGTAGAAAAGAATCATCTTACTTAAAGAAACTGTTTCAGTAGTCATAAATATATGAAAACTATCAATATTTACCAAGATGAAGAATGCAATCTTTTATGCTAATCCTCTTTTCTTTAAAGCACTTTCTTGCCACCTTTTGTGAACTCTAACTGTCCCATCTTCCAAGCCAAATTTCCATTTGTCTTCTGTTCAAACCAGCAGTATGGCTTTCAGATGCTTCAAAGAGAGGATTTGTACCCCCATTTCCCACTTCCCCAGGAGCATAATCAATGTGTTTTAACAGATGTGATGTTATAGACATCTGATACTGACATCCTGCTAACCACACACATGTAAGAAATTAAACAGTTAGCAATAAATTTAACTCATGCATATAAAAAATTTTATTAAGAGGGTGTAAGGGTCTCTGGATACTGGCCAACACAGTCCTTCTCTTTCTTGCCTTGAATGCTGCTGTCCTTCCTATGATCTTTCTCCTTCCTCTGACTGTTTCAAGTACATGAACAGATCATGACACACATCTGTTTTCTCCCTCCTTTGTCAGGCAGACAGAGCTGCTTTGAAGATTTGCATAAGGTCATTGACTTGAAGATAAGGATTTAGCAAAAGCTTCCTCCCACACCCAACCTCTCTGTGTAAAATTTATCTCAAAATGCAGTTTTCAATTCAGGCCCTGAAGAATTGTCATAGTTAAGATAAGTCTTGTGAGATGTTTTGTCCCTTGTATAGGAATGATGGACCTTGAATGATCATGGAGGAACACATGAGAATTAGAATTCATGAGAATTCATTTTCATAATCTTCAAAAAAATAGTGAACTGTTAGTGCTTTAACAGTTTTTTTAAAGCATGGTTAAAAAATTCTTTTTTCTGATCTAGTCTGCAGTGTCTGAGGTGTGTATTGCTGCTAGAAATTGTTTTAAAAGCCCAGTCAATTTTGGTTTTTTAAACCAATCACACAGTCTTTCTTAGGTTCTGAAGATGTACTTGTATACTTGTGTAATTAAGATGTACTTAACAGTAATGTTGGGTGTTAACACAAGCACTGTAACATGTAAACACAGTCCAGGGTACTTTTTTGCTTCTGTTCAATTCACCTCTTAGCTGCTTCAGATAGGAGATTATTACTCCCCCAAATAGTATAGTATCTTTTAAGAGAAGAGATGGTATAGTTATGTCTACTGATACACTACTATTAAGCACATGTAAGAAGTGAAATCATGGACAATCTATTTAACTCGTTCACAGAAAAATGTTATTAAAAGTATATGAAATATGCTGGTATCTATTCAGACTTCTTCAGCCTTTCTTCTTCTTTTCTCAGTGCTGATGTACCTTCTACGCCTATTTTCTTTTCATTGAATCTCACGGTCCTAGACACCAACGCAAATAGGTCATGGCACACATCCATCTTCTAAGGAGTTATCCTGGTTTAAATCACTCAGACCTACCTAACAACACTAGTAGATCCCCTAACAGATCTATCAACTCACTCACTCGCCTATCAGCAAAGGGATTAGCAAACCAGTTAACACAGGAGTTAGAGTGTTAGAAAGTGAAAGAGTGAGAAAGAGTAATGGCTCTCTAGCACATTCCTTACTAATATACTGAGCATGCTGTACTATGGAATGAAACACTCCTTCCATCAGTTTGGGTCAGCTGTCTGAACTGTGTGTCCACCCCAGCTGCCTGTAGTGAGGAAGTTGGGAACCCAGTTGCAGTATCAGAAGCTGAGAAAGGCGTTGAATTTGGTGCAAGCATTCCCCAGCATCAGCTAAAAAGACAACTTGTCAGTACTTTTCTCAGGGTAAATCCAGAAAGAGCTTCATATCAGCCATTGTGAAAAAACTTAACTCTTTCCTGACTAAAACCAGCACACCTTTGCATTTGAATTTGTTATCATATTGATGTTTATTTGTGGACTTTGCACCTATCTTCACAATTTTTTCCTCTCTGAGACTTTGAAAGATGTGACTTTTCACTTAATTTGGACGAAAAAGCTTTCAGTTGTTATATTTTGAAGTCATTTCCTGCGCATCTGAAACCTAGAAATACCTAGAGCTGTCCCTAAAATACTGTATGACATTGATGAAAAGTTTTTATGAAGCCCAGAAGAGTAAGCTTGTTTTCTTTCTTATCCCCATAACAGGATGAAATGTTATGCTTGTGTTTATTTAAATAGCCATATCAGAGACTTTAAAACCCTGAGATGTGGGATATTCATGTGAAGACTGTTCACATCCAGAGGTAATCCTTTCTGGAAGCATCATATCTTTAAACAGCAAGAGTAAATCTAGGCAGTCCCAAATATGTGAGGGAAACAGCTACAGAGAGATAGCAGGAAATACACTGTGGTTCTGCCACAGAATCAGTAGCTAAAACATTGGGTTAGCAAGCAGATGTCTGTTATGTTTTAAAGGGAAGTGGGAAGAGTATGTGAGACTGCAGGTAATGAACATTCTTTGTTTTAATTTGTTTGTATTTGGAATATTTAATTTATTAATTAAAAAATCAAATCAAAATAAAAATTGTTTGCTAACTCAGACTATCTTTTCACTATAGAAAACTCCATGTGCAGACTTCATGTTATCCAATATGACTAAATCAGTGCTACAAAGATCCTACATACTCTAAAAGGAGTTTTCAGTGTGTCATGTCATTCACTTGAAAGTACTCAACAGTTTCATCCTTAATCTCTCAAGCCTCCACTTTGCAGCACATTGTACAGTGCAGAGGCAAAGCTACTAATTCACACATGCACATGTATAACCTTTAAACCAAAGTGTTAATTGAATAAAATGACTGTAGGGAGCTAGTATGCACCAAATTGATCCCTCATTGAATTAATTCAACTTCATAAATAAAATCTAGTCTTAAAGGGGGATAAAAATGACAAAGGCAGTAAACCCAGATAATACCTTCAATTTAAACTCTCCTAATACCTAGCTGTTGTGTAAAAGTCAATTAGTCATCATCAGACATATTTTCTCAAAATATTCCCCTTGGAAAATATATTTAAATGATAGCTGTGATTGGCATGTGGTATCAACAGATGGATGTTATTTTTAAAAAACAGTACTTGCAAGTACTGTGGAAAAGACCTTGATGAATACCGTACGTCAACATTTTATAATGTATTTCATAAAAAGTGGAGTGTAAAGACCTTCAGTAAAAATATTTCAGAAAAAAGGGGCAGTTCTCTTTTTCATTTTTTCACCTCTCTATTTTTATTTTTAAATGTTATTTTACTATTGAACATAAACATGTTGAACAACCTATGCACATGTACCCAGTGCAATAAAATAAACACATTTAAAAAAACCAACAAAAAAATTATTTGTCCCAAATATACTAGAAAAGTAGAAATTTAGTATTATTTTCATTTGAATACAGAACATTTTCAATTCAACCTTTTGTCTCTGCAGCTCAGAATGAAACTCATTTTCATCCGTATATCCAGAGTCCATAATGTTTTGATAAACAAACAGTAGACAATATATGCACCAAGTCCAGATCTCTCTGCAGTTTTAGACAAGATCCTGATCAGTTACTTAGATGTGTTCATCTGAGAAGTTCCCTGTCTTAAAAATTAGGTTCCTATTGGCAGGAGTCAGCACTCAACATGAATTACAGAATCATAAAATAGTTGGGGTTGGAAGCAACCTCCAAAAATCATCTAGTCCAACCCCCCTGCAAGGGGCAGGGACATCTTCACCTAAATCAGGTTGCTCAGAGCCCCGTCCAACGTGAACTTGGATGCTACCAGGGATGGCGCATCTACCACCTCTCTGGGCAACCTGCTCCAGCGTTTCATCACCCTTATTTTGAAAAATGTCTTCCTTATAACCAGTCTGAAACTACCCTCTTTTAGTTTAAAACCATTACCCCTTGTCCTACGACACTATTACACTTATTCTATATCAAGTGTCAGGCACCTTACTAGTGGCCTTGTAACTCAATTTTCCTGTGCAGTTCAATGGGTTCCTAACTTCCACAGACCCTCGTGGTGAGACAATGGGCATATATCTGTTATAATCTCCTGAGAAGATGCCCCAGGTATTTCCAAGGTTGAGAGAAGCAGTAGTATGACTCAACAACTGAGTGATGCATGCTTGGTTTATTGAAAGGTCACTTTCTAGTAGCAGAATGTCATCAAAGACCTTCTCCTTTATATGTGACATGCTCATCACACATCTGTGCCTATGGGGTCTGTCCTTGCAGCCAGACATACAGAATGCCCTATGCAGAGTGTCAATGTCCAAATCCACTTAAATACTTGACAAAAGATGCTCTCAGTCTCTGAAGACTGACCTAAAATACTTCAGTCTAAAAAGGAAAACACCTGGCTCTATTCAAAGCAGTGAACCAACTGTTCTCAGCTATCTGGTTACCATTTATCCTAGTCAAGGTTATTTTACAGCTTCATCTTTGTAAAACCTTGGTGGATCCATATGAACAATCCATATGAGGCTCCAATCTTTTTACACCAACCCCAGAAAAGAGCTTCTCCCAGCTGTTTTTTTATAGTCACCTTATGACTGGTCTATTACTGAGAATGTATGAGACCCAAGTTTGGTTTCTTTCTCTACCTTCCTCAAACATACATATACTTTCCTGGCACTGAACTAAACATCGGGTTAGGTCCTGCTCCTCTCTAGAGGGCAGAAGGAAGATACTCTTTAACAGCTTTACCAAAGGAAGGAAATGTCATGAGATCAGGATGCAATTTATGAGAGGGAATAATTCATAATTTGAGTTTGACAAACTGAAGTTCAGAGGGGTTGAATGACACAAACAGTGCTATCAGCAGCATCTCTTCATTGTGATGGAGGTTTGATGGAAGAAGGGCTGCTGGATTGCAATAGGCAATCCCCAGGTATACCTTCTGAATTGGCACTCTCAGTTTAGGGATTACAACCCCTTATCCCTTGATGAATTTCTGATCTGGATGTGCATGCACCTCAGCTGAGCTGTTTGCAGAACTACATAGTCTAAATTCACCCAGGACTTTTTCCTTTTTGTCTCCATATTAGTGATAGATTATACAGATAAGAGGTTTTTTTTTTTTTTTTTGTGAAATTTCAGCTGGTCTTTTCAATTAAATTATTAATGGTTTGAGCTTTACCTCTATTTTTTTCAAGCCTCTTGAATAAGGGAAATATTTGGCCAGGCTGGATGTGGCTTTGAGCAACCTGGTATAGTGCAAGGTGTCCCTGTCCATGGCAGGGGGGTTGGAACTAGATGATCTTTTAGGTCCCTTCCAACCCTAACCATTCTATGATTCTATGACTTATGAGTTGTGCCAAATTCTGACCTCACTTATTTGGACATAAGACTAGACCAAATCCATTGACCTATTTTTGACCAGTATAAACAGAGCCAAATGCTAACTGATATGGACAAAAAATAACATACTTCATAAAACAAAATGGAAAACTTCATATGGTGATAAGTACTCAAAATATACCTTATAAATATCCTATAAATCTGTTTTTTCAGAAAGAAAAACACAGAAATGGTGCACACAGACACACAGAAGTTCAGAGGAATTAAGAGAATGAAGAGAGGGTGTATCTAAGTGAACGATTCTCATCAAAACACTTTTATATTAATTTCCTTTTATTAATGAGCTGTTTATGTAAAAACCTTAAAATCATCTGATATACCTGATGTCAATTAAAGTAAAATTTTTATACATCAAGAAAAATTTCCCTTAATAGAAAATTGATAAAAATTTTAATGAGAATTTTTACACACTGCAGTTTGGTTTTAGCTGGCGAGATGCAAAGCTGATCCTGATAGACCTGGATGCAGACGGAGGTAGGAAAAAGGAAAGACATCAGCAAGACATGAAAGGTAATCACTAGGCAGAAATAATGAGAAGTGGAAAAAGACTCCTTAACCTTTATGTGAATCTTTCCTTCCTTTTAATATCTGGATTTCAGGGAAAATAGAACAGAACAAACACTGAACCTGATGTTATTTATCGGACATATTTATTCTTTGACTCAGAATGGTATCTTATGTCGATTTAAATACCAAAGACAACCACCATGAACATTCAACCTTGCCCATATATTGTAGAAAATATCCAGCATTTTATAAAATATATTTTTTGTTATTATTGTAATTATTTTTTGTACAGTTAAATGTGGGAATTGTTACAAAGGAAATTTGAGAGAACTATAAATAGAGATCAACAGCAAAAGTATTTTTCATTTGTCAAGGAATTTTGTGATATGGCTTTTTTTCCTTTTACTAGAACATAGAATCAAGAAATGTCTATTAAAATAAAGGACTGGAAAAAAATAAAGTGTAGAAATTATTTTTAATATGAATTTTATTTTTAGTTTTAATTTTTTTAGAAAATCTTTTAACAATTTCTTTGTTCTGATCCCAGAACTTCTAATAAAGAAAAAAAAAAAGAAAAGGAAGTATTTCTCATTCTCAAACAACTGATTAAGCTCTTCACTTTTTTTCTTTCTAAGTAAGCTTTTGCAAAAGAACTAATTTCAAAGAATCACAGTTCTCTCATATTATTGTGAAGTTTCTGCACAGTGCTAGTTGCAAATTTATTTAAGTAATTAATTTTTTCACGTGAGTGGATAATTCTAAGATCTTTTTCTTCCTATCATGTCCAAGCTGAAAAAGGGAACAGATTAAATAATGCATTGTGATCCAATTATCATGACCATTCTCCTAAAGGAGGCAAAGGAATGGCTGTAGTATAAGCAAGTATAGCCTAAACACCTGGAGAAATGCCTCCACTTGTTTAATAGTCCAGAGAAGAGACAGAGGCTGCTTCCATTTGGTGTGCAAGGAGAAGGACAACATGCATTTCCAGCCCATCTATATGTAGAAAAGCTTGAGAAAATACTTGCTTATCCTAATACTGAAGTGTAAACTAGGATGCTTTTTTTTTTTTAAATCCCACTTGAGTTCAACTCATTAATTTCATTTCTAAGCACCTTCTTTTAATTTCAGAATTTTTTTAAAAGGTAGCAAAAATGTTGCAGCATAAAACATCAGGACTCAAATTTCTCACTTTGTGTGTCCTCTGTGAGCTATGGGTATGCATACAATTAAGAAACAGAATCGAAATACCTCCATTAAGACAGAATTGGTGTTTTAAAACCTGTTTTTGTCATCAGCAGTTTTTATTTATTATATTGGACTACAGCCCAAGTACTCAAAGTTCTCAAACACCCACTGATTTCACAGCAAATAGTTGCTTTCAAAAACACTGAAATGCCTTTTGAAAAAATATGGGTCTCATTCCTGACAGAGTCAGGTCTCTCTAGGACAGCAAGAATCCCAAATCTCAACAAGCTTGGTGTCTGTTCTGCAGGGTTATGTTGTTTCAGAGCAATGACCTTTAGCTTTATCACAGCTCCTTTAGGAAGTGCTTTCCATGTATATATCCTCCTGGGTGCCAATTGGCTTACAGTATTCATTATTCTGTGGCTACGGAGTAAAAATGCAATTCATCCATTGTTAAAGACTCCTATTTTGACATAAGCTCATAGAGATTCAGTTGGCTGAATCCACTTTTCTTTTTTTCTTTTTTTCATATAGAATATGGCAAAATTGAGTGTCTCTTTGGTTTAGGGACATAAGAAAACCACTTCAAGAAATTTCAATGTTCATGCAGATAGAAGGGAATCATTTTTTTTAAGAAGATTCAAAAACTGGTTTATGGCAAAAAACTGGTACTGAGGTGACCCTCAGACATTGGCTTATGAAGAAGGAAGTGTGTTTTTTAGCAGAGAGCATGGAGACTGGCTTTCTGATAGTATGAAGACTATCGTTTGTCTCCTACTGTCACTGAACTCTCTTTGTCAAACGACTTACTAAAAATGTTGACCAATGTCTCTAAACTAGTATTTCCCACCCAACTTGTCATGGATGGTCCCACTTCTCACTTTTAGCTGTGCATGTGTCACCAGGGCTTTGGTACCACTGCTTTACTCAAAGTTTTATTGTTCAGTGGTGGCACATCAAGAGTGTTGACTCAGTGACAGTTAATTTTATTTAGTGCAAAAGTGTCATATAGTATGTTACTCAGAGTCTATAATTTTGCATGCTATGCTACTACTGTTCATGGTAGCCAGGAACTATTATTTCCATGGGAAATCAGAGCAGAAAAAACCTGACAGCTCCCTTGTTCTTGCTCTACTCTTCAGAACATTATAATTTTCTGATAACATGGAGGAGGACACACTATGAGGTTTTCCAAAAGTCACAGAGAAACAAGTTCTCATCAATCAGTGATGTTTTCTTTTTTTTCCTGACCTTATATATATTTCCTCAAACACATATAAAAACCCTGAAATATAAGACAGAAATTTCCCAAAGCAGTGAATAGAAACTATTATAACCCTGCATCCTTAGGCATTAAGACCCTCTTAATCTTTTGTCCATGCAGAGTAGCCTCATTTCTGTCTGCTTGTCACTTCATTGGTGGATCTTTTACTACAGACACTGGACTCCCATCTGTATCTGTGGACCAAAGTTGTCCTGTTATTCCCCAAGTCTGTCCTAAAAGACCATCTTCTCTGCCTCATTAACTGTCTGAATCCAGTCATCAGATGTACACAGTGTCTTCCTTCCTCCTGAAATCTCCTTGAAGAACTCTACATTAAACCCCCAAAAAAAACTACTGCCATGGACCACATGGCTCACTTAGCAGCATATTTCATCCCAATTTGAGAAAACAAAAGACAAAGTCAAAACCACCATCTCCTCCTCTGTTGGCAAGATAAATATTCACCTGCTTATTCTGCAGGCAACCACAGTCACCTGCCTAACCAGAGATTCTGATCAGATTATAATGTTCACACCCAGTTTTAGCACAGCACTGTGTACAAAGTCATATATGCTGTACTCTGAAGAAGAAATTTAACGTTTTACTAAAAATGGCATTGCTCAATGATTAAGATGAATGAGGAGATAAGTTGTCAGGTGAGTTTATCCCTTTGTTACTACAGTATAGGTAACAATAGGTGGTTTGCCATGAGAGTTATGATGTGAAGATGTCTTTCTCTTTAAGGAACTTGCACTAAAACCTATACGTTAAAACAATTTGATAAGAAGGTGACATGTGAGATATGCCAAGAAACAATTCTACCCATGGACTCATTCTTTTATGTTTAATAACTTCCTTGTTAAATTAAATATTCCTTGTCATTCTCAGCTGTAAATCAAAGCTCTCCTTAATCACCACCTAAGAACACCCCAGAGAGTTTTCCTGATGTGTGAGGACAAGCAGCAGTTTATCCAAGGCTGCAGATGACCTTCAGGTACATCGTGGCACATGAGAGATTTGTGAATAAGGAATATACAAAGTAAAACTTAAAAGCTATCAGTAAGAACTGGTGGTGAATTAAAATCGCTTTGAAATCAGCAGAGTTTTGAAGCAAGTTCAGCCAGCCTTTGATCAGGTTCCTAAGAACAAAGCAAGATGACGTGTTAATGTTTGAAAATGGTTTTGACATTTCCTGGATAATCTAAGGAATAGATTCATTGTAACCTTATTAAAGGTAAATGCTTTCAGTATAGCCTATATGTTTTTTTTTTTTTACATGGAATTATTACTGACCACTTGTCCTTGGAATGAAATAGAATAATCAATTGTTACTACTTCTAGATATATTTACTAAAAGTACTATCAAGAAACTTGTCCATAATGATAAATTGATGGGAAAATCTGCTCAAAAAATCACAATAGGTGTGTTTAAACATCCTACATACATAATCTGTTTCATTCTGTAGCAAGAAGGAAAAACAAGCAGGCAGTTATTACTTATTAATGAGGATGAAATTACTCAACTGAACCATGTGCTAAATTCTCCTTTATGACAACTGGTTGATAAGACTTCCAGTGTTTTGGCAAGCATGAACAATTTTTTCCTGGCTTGTATCTGCCTTATGAAAAACAGGGAATGAAAGAATCCAGAGTAGTTGGTGACTTGGTAATGAGTCCCAAATATCTTGATAGTGTGTATGTATATGAATTCAACACTCTGGAACCATGTTTCAGAATACCGGATGATAAGAAATGCCAAAAAATCCCACATTCTTTCCATTTGGTTTAAAATCTACATTGCAGTCCAAAATCTGCAGGTCATGGTTGAATTTCTGAAGGAAAATTTTCAAGCTAAAAGATAATCTCATTTGTTAAGGAAATCATTACTGCTTCAACATTAACATCCTATCTTAGTGTATTTGGTTACCTTGTTTCTATTCTGTTAACATTTAATGACAAAACAACATGTGGAAATGTTTTATTAACATGATTTAAAATCGTATTTTTACTAAAATCTTGTCATGGAAGATGAGATACATTGAGTTTCTTTTATTTTTAGTCATTGAAATAGAGAACCATACACCTGGATAACTATTAACAAGCTTTTAGTTGACTCTTTCTCACTGAGTTTTTGTTGTCTATGAAAAGAAACTATACACTTTGCTATTCATAGAAAGAAAAACTATCTGATCATGATGCCCATTCAAGAAAACTGACTACCACTCGCAGTTCAGCGGTGTACTGGTGTGACCCATTTAAATTTCTCTTTGCCTAAAATTTCTACCATAGAAAATATGGATGACAGTTCCCAGACAATCAGTTGTTGGTGTAACCCCATCTTGCTTGAGGTTCGTTAAAAAATTCATCACCACTGGATATAGAACATCAAAGTCCTCTATGTCATCTTGTTCTATGTATCAGTATTGTGTGGCTGAAAGATCATAATACTGGTAAAAATAAGGTAGAACCAGCCTTTGAACACAAGATAGATTTTCCTTGTTTTCAGAGGTGAATCCTATGAATCATCTGAGATCCACACAGCTCTTAAGAAAACAAAGACTGTGATTTTTTAGAACTTGGTTCAAGTTTACCACAGGGATTTTGAATATTGGATAAACTTCAGCTTTGTAACAAAAGGAAAGGTTGATATCCTTAAATAAGGTAGAACCAGCCTTTGAACACAAGATAGATTTTCCTTGTTTTCAGAGGTGAATCCTATGAATCATCTGAGATCCACACAGCTCTTAAGAAAACAAAGACTGTGATTTTTTAGAACTTGGTTCAAGTTTACCACAGGGATTTTGAATATTGGATAAACTTCAGCTTTGTAACAAAAGGAAAGGTTGATATCCTTC
>NW_010253240.1:0-4419 GCF_000690775.1 Eurypyga helias | reverse complement strand
AGCAGGAATAGCTTATATTGGAGAACTGAGAATAGTGTGAAATGCATAATCGGTGCCTAAATGTCTTCAAAGTCAAATTGTCGGACACTTTTCAACCAGATTCTCATTTTGCTTACAGTTAGTTCCACATATATTCATGTATGGATCTATATCATTTTCATAATTAAGAACTACAAATATGTCAGTATGGGCAGGTGTGTTTCAATTCCTGCAGACCTAGAAACCATGATCCTCTGTTTGTCTCCAGTCTGTCACAGTTATTTTATATGCCTATTTTTGTAATATTTAAGTGGAAATAAAATATCCATGCTCAGAGCTTTCTAAGTCTGTGGAAAAATGCCAGTAGTGATTAAATCTGTGGATTAAGCTTATCTAGTGTTCCAGTGTGTAAATCTCCTGTCTTCATTGTATTGTACAGTGCTTTATCCATGCAAATCCCCCCCATCACCCCCCTTTTCACAGATAAGTAGTTGCTGCATTCAAAGCCAATATAAATATGAACAATGGCAACGTGGCACGTCTCTCTAAATACCCCTTTCAGGACCATTTTCTAAATTGTTCTGGAAAAACCCTGTGGAAACCTTGCTTATGAAATGCTACCTCACTTCATGGTTTTACAGAACTCTGTGTTCTATGCAGCTGCAAGTATATTATTAAGGAAGCGTAAATCATGTTTTTGAGAGGGATGAGGTGATTTCCTGAGATGTGCATGGGTTTACATAGACAGCTATGGAGGAGAAACTAGCAGAGATCTTGTGGAATTGAAGTGCTCTTATTTTCCATATCTCCTGTTTTTCTGGACAGCTCAGGGACAGCAGAATGAAAAGTTGTCTTGGCAATTTTATATCACCTTCGCCTCACAGCTGGTTAGTTGAGGTTGCATGTGTTCCATCAGGGTCTTTGCACATGCCATTGTACATGTTTACAACATCACTTTAAACAGTTGTTAATTTATTATGTGATGAATGTCCATTAGTATTGCAACAAATTCTGCCTTCTGGGCTTATGGTTTTATCTAGCCCAATAGATTATTGTTATTATATTTCTTACCTTTTAGTTTGTAAATATTTTGAAGAAGAAATTATCTCCTCTTTTCACAGTCCCCTATGTCCATGTCAGTGGCAAAAAGATAAAATATATGCCACACATGGGTTCAGCTCTAATTCTAAAGTCATACTAAAAATACTCCTGTTCTGCTTAGTTAACTGATAGTCTGGTGGAACTAGAAGCATTATGCTGTGCTAGCCATATTGTCTCCTTGTGTACTATTAGCTAACTGTGCCAGCCTTAATTACAGCAGCCGGATAAGATGCCTACACTCATTTATACTAAATTAAGAATAAGTGTTCCCTGTCTCAGATGAATAGCTCTTTCTAGATAATATATCTATGGAATATTACCTGCACTTTTCCTATTTGCACACATTATATGAATAAATAGATTCAAACCGTACACTGGACCTGAAATCTGTCAGCACAGAACATCCTATTTTCACGTTGTTCAACTTTTAGACTTCAAAACACAGTGCCCCCACTCAAGCTGCCTGCTGGGAATAAAACCTGGCCTGTACTGCCTCACCAAACTGTACCCTCAGACTGAATTTGGCCCGCACCAGGCATTGCAGTTGGCACATAAAGGAAGGTACCCTGACACTCTGATTCACTGACTAGCTGTACAGGTATAGGTACAGAAGGAGTTCATGGGTGATAGCACAGTTATCAGCTTTAGGCAGTAGATTTTATGCTGTATTTTAAAGTTGTAAAACAGACAGGTGTATGTTACTGACAAACACTAACTTCACTATGTCACTGAAAATTAAAGAAAACTCAGTGAAAGTCAGCTATATAAAGCTATTAGAAGAGAGGATTTACTTAAATCACAGTTGTCACATTTGTTATATTAGTGATGATATGTTATATATGTTATATGTTGTATGTTGTATGCTATGTTATGTGTTATATGTTACATGTTGTATGTTGTGTGTTATATGATAGTGATGGTATATTTTTACTGTCATGTTGTTTTAGGTGATATGCATTACTGTATAATGACCATGTTTTTAATTCTTTATAGTAGAGACAAATGCAGCTCTTAATCCAAACATTTCACTATTGCTAAGATTTTAAAAGGACTACAAGAAAGTCATTGCCCATTTCTCACTGACAATGGGATTTGCAGATCCTGCAGCTCTTTCTCACAATGCCTGAGTATTTTTCCCTCATAAAGGCAAGTAGATTTGTGTTCCACTTTATTTATATCAAAAGACATCTGGGCTCTCTGGAAAAACAGAAAGAAAGAGATTTATCTCAGTAAAAAATAACAAGGCTACACTTCAGGTAGAACTTTAATCCAATTAATTTATTATGGAAATGCTGGTTTATATACATTAGTTCTGACACCCATACCAGTGCTGGTAAACTTAGTGCATCACACAGTGCAATGGAGTGTTTCTAAGTAAGGATATATAATTGTTGACACTATTAAAATGTATCCTGTGGTGGTGTTGAACTGTGCCAGCTAACAGTCTCCTCAAAACTGTTGGGAATGGTTTGGGACTTAAGAATGGCCATAAATAATTCCCTGAATACAATTTGTATGTGGCCATGTGGTTTTGGAGACTATGATAATTTATAACTTTAAGGGAAGACATTGCATGCCAACTGGCCTCAGAACCAGAGAACAACCCTGGCAGATCTAGTTTATGAGTCTAGTTTTAGCCAGCATGGACAAGGTGAGCTGTACACCCACTTCTAGTCATGTGGCCCAATGCCAACTTCACCGTGCTGCAATTAGTGGGGTGGGAGAGGGTATTCAGTAGTATTCAGTATAGCCTAGTATTCAGTGTAGCCTGATGAATATGAATGTTACAAATACGTATGTTATGTTCAATACAATGAATATTCCAATTTCATATCAGAGCTTTTCCATTAGCATTTTTATTCAAATACCCAGTCCAATATGTAACTTTAAAATATAAAATGTGTGTTACACTAACATATGATCTTGGGTCAGATGAAATGTACTATAACTTTCTCATTAACTCTTTAAACAGAGGATCTGAGTCCATGAAATTATTTGGTTATGTTCATAGAAAGAGACTATTGTTGCAGATTTATCAGATAAACAGATAGGTGGAAAAATGGCAAATCTACGAAAATATATACTGTTTAAGTGCAGAGAAAACATTGACAACATGGGATGTGGTAATATACTGTCTACAGTTAAAGTGTAGGAAGATCTCAAGCTTTTACTGAAAACATCTAATCCTTACCACTTATCTTTCAGATCAATTAATTTAGGAAGTTACATCACAGAATATCTGAAACTCATGAATTTCCAGCTGAGAATGGGTTTTCTCTCTTGCTTCTGTTGATCCTACTGTACAGATATTCCAGGAATTTACAGTTTAAAAACTTAGGTCTTTATCCAAAGAAGCTTTTAAAAGTGTAAGGTACTACATTACCTGGAATTAGTGCAATAAAATGGCCTTTTTATTTTCCTTCACTATGATTTACTGTGAACATGTTAGACTGGATGACAGAAGCTGAGCAACCCATCATTTAAACAAGGGTAGACATACCCTCAATCTCTGCCCAACACCCATGGCCTTTACAACAAATTGCTTCCAATTTTCTTCTTGTTTCTTTCTAATTGCCAGCCTAAATGTATTCTTATATACAATTACTATAAACAGAGCAATTACCAATTACACAGTCAATTACTATCTACCATGTTTTGAAAAGGCCAGGCAGAACTTTCACCTTGCATAATCAGTTATATTAAAACATTCTTCTTGATCAATTGTCCTCAAGATGCATTGAATAAATCTCAGGAAGTGAAAGAAAAGAGACAGGTGGTCTTGGTGCAAGCAACCACTACAGAGAGGCAAGAATAGGCACTGAAGGGAAAAAGATCCTGCTATCCACTGACTAGTGTTTCATAGCCATGATGGTGTTACTGAATCTTGAAATGGAATTCTGTAGTCCAAACAAGCTTTTGGTACTCAGATTTTTATAGAGAAGAAGGTGTTATTTCTGAGTTTTGAAGGTGTCTTTTAAACTCCAAATATTTTTTACAAAATCAAATTCTGTACTAAATTATGTCATGATTAATGTAATGCACAGTTACAGTCTAAGTATCGTGCTGTTCCCAATGCTGTCAGCTAAACCACCAAAGAGCAGCATTATTTCAAACATTCATCAGTGTAGCACTGATGGTGTATAGTTATCCTACAGGCACACAACTGTACTGCTGCTAAACTGAAGGCAACTGAGTGAATGGGTAACATGGGACAAATCTTTGAGATCCATTTCAACCTTCTAATGGCTCAAGATTTCATTTATTTTTCTCTTACTTACACTAAAATAATTAGAAAGAACTTCCCTGAATTCTCCTTGGTTACTGTCGTGGTTTAACTCC
>NW_010253239.1:114328-121942 GCF_000690775.1 Eurypyga helias | reverse complement strand
AAAATATATAGTGTTTTAATATAATATGTAATAGAATAATATAGGATATGAAGTAATATTTGAATATAATGAATAATATGTTGGTACTACTTTCTTATAATGTGAACGTTTTGCTCTGTTGGATTTAAGTCTGTAGCTGAAGTGGTGCAAATCAAGGCTGTATTCAGCCTTGTTGTTGATACTCTAGTGAAGCACTGAATTTGGGCATACGCATCCAAGCAGGAAATGGGATGGTGATCACAGGGAGACCTCAGGGGCTTAGATTTGTCAAAGCAGTTTTGCACAGAGCAGAAATGGGATGAACCAAACACCTCCTTGCCATAAATATATTGGTTGGTGCAGGCTGTGTGAGTTAGGTGCACTCTTCATGTGCTGCCAGGAGGGGGGAGAGAGGCCAAAGTAACACGGGAGCACCAAGAAGAGGTGATCGGAGGTTGGCTGCAGTCCCCTCTGTTGCTCTAACAGCCTGCTCACCAGTGCCAGAGCTGAGGTCAAGGTGAGCACTTTACTGAGTGAGGGTGGCCCTCAGATGGCTTTTTATGTATAGGCAGATAAATGCTTTTTTCCCAATGAGTTCTGGATTTGGGCGAATGGGCTCCTATTAAAACACAAAACCAGACCTGCTTTCAGGGGTTACACATCTATACAAAACTTTATACATAACATCTGTGAGGATGAAGACTTTTTTTGTTCCCCTGTTTCATCCCTACCTCTCTGTGAATACTCAGGAGTGACATTGGAAGACCTCACCATCTGTTCCCTGACAATAGTCTTCTCTCTTTCTATTTAAAAAACCAGAAATTTCAACCACTTGGTGATTATTTGGGTTTGCTGTGAGACTTAGGAGCTTCAGCCAGTTCCTTTTGGACAAAAAAGCTGATTTAATTCCCCACTACAGTGAAAACATGGGAAGAAATAGTAAAACCAGAGTGACTGGCAAGTGAACGGATTTGGAGCAAAGTTTCAGTGTTAGAAAGACCTATAAAAAGTTGCCTAGGCCCGTGTGGCTGCATAGGACAGCATAAATTGTTAATGGTAGAGAAGCTTCCTTGCCTTTCACATGAACAAGCACAGTTTTTAAATTTATTTAATAAACTGAGGCAAGAATATGTCATCAACTAATAACTTTAAACATTACTGTGTTTGAACTAGAAGACAGCTGGCACAAAGAAACAATTACACAGCCATTGGGATTTAGCTGACAAAAGATTTCCATAAGTAATTATGCTCTGCAAGTGTGAGAGGAAAGAAAGATTGCCCTTTAAAGGGGATAATGCCTTGATATTTTCCTCATGCCCTTTTACTGTAAAGCTAATAACATACACAAACTGAAGTGACCCTGCAAGTAACAAGCAATAACGGATCTCTTCCTAATCCAGGTCTTCCAGTCCCTCCACGTACAACTACTTTCAGGGGTCAGCCTGAGCTCATAGCATTTACAGGATTGGGCTCTTAGGTTAGCAGCTACATGGAATTTCTTTCTGTGCTTGATGCCATCTGGGTATGCAGAATAAGCTACTGCATTTCCTTTTGTTCCTGACCCCTTTTTTTTTCACCTTGTGTTTCAAATGATTTGATTTAAAGACTATTAATTTTGTCTGAAAGGTCGAGCTCAGCATCCACGTTAGTAAAAGGTGAGTCAGGTCTCTTTCTCACCCTGCTGTTGAGTCCAGAAATGTCTTTGAAAATAATAGTTTTACAGACAGCATAAGACAGTTCTGACAAATCAGAGGCAGAATTTAAGTGCTAATCATGTTGTGGCTGACTTTTACACGTAATATACACTCAGCAGAAAATTTAATGCATAAAGATCTCCGGTGCAACTTGCGTGACTACAAAACTGTAGTAATTAAAGCAGCACTTACGGGTCTGGCACAGCATTCCTACCCATCCTCCAGAGCACTCGCAGATGTTTGGACCTATACATTCTCCACCGTTCAGACATTTCTGCAGGCAAACAGCTGAACAGATTGACATGAAACAAGTGAGAAGATGTACACAGATATATCTGGATCACCAAGATCTGTCTGAAAGAGTGGCCTGCTAGGTTTTATTCCATATGGCTAATTTCTACATAAGTGAATGTGTTATATCCATCAGATAATCAGTGTTCAGGATTCTTTGATATTTGCATCAAAGAAATTTGTCTTTGATGACTGTCTACTGGTAGCTTTGCTATTTCTAATGCTCAGCTCACCATCAGCTAAGAATACTCTCCATATTTAATCACAAAATCATAGAATCATTAAGTTGGGAAAAGACCTTTAAGATCATCAAGTCCATCATTGAATATATGATACATTCATATGATGTGATATATTCATATGTGTTCCGTGTTATAAATAAATAGATTCTCATAGCCAAGTTTGATAAGTTTATAGCATATACTGTTTCTTCAGAGATCCTGAAAGAGTGGATGCATGTTTTGGTGTATGTATGAGACAGAGACTTCCTTCAGAATTTCTGAATAAATTATTAACATTATAATTTCAAAACACTGGTTCTGAAATCGTATTTACTATCAGGACCCAAAGGGTAAAAAGCCAATATTTTAATCTGCTTTACATACAGTGTGTCATCTTGATTATAAATTTATTTACTTTATCTGTCAACATCATGGTAATGAATAGCCACGTAGGGAAAAATATTCCTTGAAAGTATTTTAGGGTGAAAGGTTTTTTTTTAATTACATTTTTATGTAACTGTAGTCAGATCTGGTAGAGTCACAGAGTAAGAACACATCATTCTCCAAATTATGCACCAAAATGTATCTGGTGACCTTGAGAGTCTATCAGTTTGGAAGACTTCATAGCAATGTTTAAATAGTTCTCTATTTTCTGTATATGACATTTCTCTATAAAATACAACAAAATATGTGAAGTTGTTAAAACTTAAAATGAATTCTTCAAGTAAAATGAATTTCTATAACAAGATGTATTACAGACATCTGTGCAAGACTGAACCAGGGTTCCCCTACACAGATTTTTTCCTTTGCAAGCATCAAATATTTATGGTATTTTCCATTACCTGTACTTAAAACAGTTTTTCTGCAAACTGCTGAAGTAGCAAAACATTGTATTCACTATATTGGGTTTTAATATTAAGAGAAGATTACAATTGATGTTGACTGGCCTAAGTAATAATAATCTACTTCATGGGCAGTAGAGGTGCTTACGTTTATTACAGTGCTTTCCCCTCCAACCAGACGGGCAGTCGCAGACATTTGGGCGTATGCATTTCCCTCCGTTCATGCACGTGGGATCACAGACACCTGCAGATAGGTATCAAAGGAAGAACATGGTAGCTGGGAAATGAGGGGTGACTTTAATTATTCACTTCCTTTCAGAAGGTTGAATTGCTTGTAATTAAAAACCAGAAAAGTAATTTGGATTTGAGAATCTGAGACACAGAGGCTTGTTAGCACCCATAATACCTCTGGAAAACGCTGTGCCTTGTGTGGAAGCTCTTTTGGGGAAGCCTCAGTAAGAGCTGCCTCACCAGAAAAACAAGAGAAGTATTAATTACAATGATTCTCTGAATAACAAGTAAGAAATTTTCTCTGCAGCTGTGGACAGACCGAATACTTGTTAGAGCTTTCACTTCCTGATTGGGAAAGATGTTCTCAGATGTTCATTTGGATAAGAAAAGACTTGAAGAGGATAGATTGGTTTGACACAGTTTTGGGAATGTTTGTGCATTCAAACAAGCTTAAAGACTAAATAGATGTACTCCTCTATCTCCTTTTTGCACCATTATTTGTTAAAGTACTTACCTTTTTACTTTATTCTTTTATATAAATCAGGTGAGAAAGCTAAATTGCTCTTTCAACCACAAGAAACCAGATTATTTTTCGTTAGATTTCATTAGAAATCTAGCTGCTAGTTTTTGTGTCTCAGACTGAGCCCTGTATTTATCATTGTTGTTGTTTTACAACATCTAACAGTAAAATCCCTCTGTTCCGGCAAGTCAAACATCTGAATTCCCACCCTGCGTTGTTATGGAGAGATGCCATAGACAAATTCATCCTCTCCTGTTTCTCCTCACCTGTAAGTGTAGGAAGGACCCATCAGAGGCAGTGGAGTTTAGAAACAGGGCAGTACTGGTGTGATGGGAGTGGGAATGATTTGCCTTTTATATGGAAGAAGGCATTTGGCAACTGGGTGGAAGAAGTAAAGCCATGTTAGGTGTCAAGTGGTTGGACTGGTGTACGAGGGTCAAGTCAGGAGGAGTCTGACAAAGAAGGTTTGAGGACAAGTTTGTGTTGACAAGGCTCTGGCCATGTTTAAAGCTTCAGAGGCACAATGGGATTTCCCAGTGATTCATTTCCAACAGCAGTAATCAGCATCAGTCCCCTCTGCTTGTGGAGGCGGGTGGCTGTTGAACACCCAACTCTTCCTCAGCAGGGAGCAGGCAACTTGCTTCTGCAGGCACCAAGGGGGCTGACAGACAACATGTAGCATTACAGCACCTTTAGTAGCTTTAAGGTTGTGATGACTTTTGGCACATCAGCAGCAAGAACAGAATTTGAATGCTAATGCTGCAGCAGTTCTGATTTTCAGGTCATCTCTATGTACATGGCTCTGAAACTACCATAACCCTCAGACCCGTACTATAGGAGGCGAAATCCTGCGAAGAGCCTCAAAATGGGAAAGATTATTAAAAAAATAGCATGCAGAACCACAACAACCGTTATTTGATGTGAGAATAACCTTCTGTTCCTCTCCTAGGTATGAACAGACAGTTTTAGATAGGTAGATTTATTTCTAATTATTTCTCTAATGAATTGAAATACTCCTTTTGTGGCTTTTTGTGTCTTGATCTTTTTGATCTGTTCCTTCAGTGCCGATGCTGCTGCGTTGGCAGCTTTTAGTGCTATGTTGCTGCTCTTTGTTGGCTGCTACGTTTGCGTTTTATTCTGTGCCAAGTCTCCTGGATCCCTCAGCATAGTGACCTGCCCTCAGACAGGTCAGCGTTCCTCACGCTTGGATCCAAGCTCTGAAACTATCATCCTCCGTTTCCTTCTTTCTCTGCCTCTCCTGATCCATGCTATAAGCTTGGTCTCTGCTTACTAAGGCTAACATGGATCTACAGTTCTTGCTGAACTATCAGAAATTGCTGCAACTACTCATTAAAACCTATGTGAGTTCAAAGTGTCATGGCAACCATAACTCTGCAATCATTTAATCTTTTATTTTCCCTCTTCCTTTATCTCTCCCTTTTGATCTCACATCTCCAATAATGGACTTCTGACCTGCAAATATAATGTTTTGTGGTATTTGACTTCCTGTTTCAATTATGAAACAGCTCAGATACTCAGAATTTAGAAAAGATGACACCAAACCATAGAATTCAGTTCTAGATTTCGAAGGACCTTATGCTTTGTGATGATGTTCATGGACTATAATGTATCCAGTGCTAACCTGCTGTCACAAAATCAATTGGAAATCTAGAGATTTGATTTTAAGATTGTATGAAACTTGGACAATACCTTCCCTCCACACCTTAAAAAGTAAAGTCAAGAAAAAGTAACTAGAAGTGCAGTGGCATTTGTTCAATTGGGTATTTCTCATTTCATTTGGTCCATTACTTTTTCTGTGTATTTTTAACCTTATACAAAAAATTACGTTTTAAGATATTCCTGGTTGTTTTGTACAGAGAGCAGATTTTTTTTTTTTTTTTTAAATTGTGGAACAACAAACTCTTCCTTCAATTACAGGAAGTCAAACTAGTGTGCTTTTTCATTAACTTTTAGTTTTCAGTTTCTGTGTAAGTGAACTTGTTCCAATTCAATTTGCAATATAAGTCAGCAAAACTTTAAGCAAGAAGTGAGGTCCAGTCTTGGTCTGAGTAAAACATATCAGTTCAAACTGACCTTTAGCTTGGGATCTATTTCTCTTTGTTCAGCTGCCTTACAAAGGAACAAGTAAATATGACAATACACCATGAACTTCCTTTATATTGTTTATTGCTTATGGCATCTCTTACTTCGGTGATAAATCCAAAGGACTTCAATTCAAAGTGAACTAAGGGAAGTACCAAACCTGTTCTGAACTGGAGGAGCACTTCTGTCAGCCTGCCCTCCGGGGCAGGTACTTTCTCTTCTTGCCAGGGAATTCAAGAGCGCTTTTATGTAGATGAATGCAGTGTTATCTCTCCCCTTTTCCTGACATTTCCACCTTGTCTCCCTTTCTTAACTTTCTTAAATACAATTCATCTCAATACCCATCAGGCAGACTTCAACGTTTGTTGATGATAACTCGTTCGGATCCTTTCTAGTCCCACTCCTTGGCCTCTGTGGAGGAGCTCCAATTTCAAAATAACAAACAAACATGTTACAGAGTCTCATAGGAAAACTAAATAAATTATCAGATGCTAGGAGAGCAAATCGAATTACTGTAATCCTCCTAGGCACTGGTATGACTTTCAAAAGACTTGCATCTCTTCCCACCCTGCCCCCCTCCCCCTTATAAAAGGTCTAGCATCTTGACCCAAGGACAACAGTGGTTTGATAGGTTTTCCACCTGCCTTGGGCACTAGACCTAATGACAAGAATATAAACACATTTGTGTCTTCCCTTTGTTGCAGTTTGGTAGGGCATATCATTGGGGGTATGGGGAGTCCTGTACTATCAACACATCCTGGGTGCAAGCTTGCTGGCAGTATAAGTATCACTAAAGACTTAATCCCATTTCCCTTGCTGTCAGTGTCAACATTTCCATGCTCTTCCATAAGAACTAAAGCACAGAATTTCATATGCAATCGAGTTACTGAATTTTATATTGTGCCACATTTCTATATGGCCACTGTTTAAAATTAGAAAAGGCTTCCATGATCTTATGCTTTCCAGAAGTGGTAGATTAGATAAGGTAAACCTATGTTGAAGGTGATAATGCAGGTTAAACAAAAAGCATGATTATATGTTTTATGTCAGGTGAGGGGTGATTTTGGTAAGGTAACAAACAGCTGCAGGGGTCAAGGTAAAACATAGGTATTGCACAAAACATCGTACAAAATATACACGATTCTTCTGTGCACTGAAAGGCATTCACAGGTCGCTAAGATTTCTGTTTTATGCAGCAGTGATTTCTCTTTGATGGCTTTAATACATTTTGACCTCACAATCACTTAAAATTTCCTGTGACCCTTTTCATAGCTTATCCCCTCTAGGCTGACTTGACCCAGTGAAGAGCTTCTTGCAAGTCTTTTTATCAACCTCCATGGAGCACCATAGTTCAACTATTCAGCCCTACTATGTTTAAGCTAGTCAGACCCCCTGCTTTGTCAGCCAAAGGGAAGGATTTTCCTGCAAAATAAATATTTCCAGAGATTATTAAAATTTGAAGGAAAAACCTAACCAATACATTAAATGTTGTGTGTGAAGTCAAGTAGGTCCTCCTGGTGTAAGCAATCAACCTCCATGGAGCACCATAGTTCAACTATTCAGCCCTACTATGTTTAAGCTAGTCAGACCCCCTGCTTTGTCAGCCAAAGGGAAGGATTTTCCTGCAAAATAAATATTTCCAGAGATTATTAAAATTTGAAGGAAAAACCTAACCAATACATTAAATGTTGTGTGTGAAGTCAAGTAGGTCCTCCTGGTGTAAGCAGCACCAG